>NC_081344.1:65694307-65808114 GCF_029784015.1 Lycium ferocissimum
TATTGCAAAACGTAGAAATTCCTACATGGAAATGGGAAGTGATCAATATGGACTTTATTGTAGGATTACCTCGTTCCGAAGCAAGTATGATTCTATATGGGTGATTGTGGATAGATTGACGAAAGCGACACCACATTTCCTTCCGGTCGAACCACGTACTCGGCGAAGATTATGCAGGTTATGTCTTAAGGAGATTGTGAGAGACTTCGTGGCGTTCCGAAGTATCCATTATTACGGACGAGGGGCACGATTTACGACGAGTTGCGGAAATCCTTTCAAGAAGGTCTAGGTACTCAAGTAAGGCTCAGCACGGCATTCCATCTGCAAACTGATGGACAAGCCGAACGTACCATTCAGACTTTGAAGGATATGCTAAGAGCATGTATTCTAGATTTCGGTGGCCGGGACGACCATTTACCCACAATCGAGTTTGCATATAATAATAGCTATCATTCCGAGCGTCAATGGCTCCGTATGAAGCGTTATATGGAAGGAAGTGCGGATCCCCAATAGGATGGTTTGAAATAGGAGAAGTGCGGCTAATGGCCTTTAGTTGATTCAACAAGTAGTGGAAAAAGTCAAAGTGATCCGAGACCGATTATTAACAGCCCAAAGTCGCCAAAAATCTTATGCGGACAACCGCCGACGAGATTTAGAATTTCAAATTGATGATTGGGTATTACATTCAAATCCAACTCCTTCTTGTAATGCAAACTTTGATAAATATCACCTTTATTTGATGTAGCAAAATGTGTATATCAACCAACTAGATGATTTGAACGTCTTAGCATGGTGGAAGAAATACAGAGCGAGTATCCGATACTTTCAAGAATGGCTCGGAGATATCCTTACGGTTCAAATATCAACCGTGGCTTCGGAGAGTGCATTTAGCCAAGGAAGACAACAAATTGGAGACCATAGACACTCGTTATCCGGATTTAGCTTGCAAGTACTGGTGTGCATTCGCGATTGGATTAGATCGGAAAGCGGCCTTAACTAAAACTTAGAAGCGGTGGAAGGCGAAGAGGAAGAGATTAAAGATTTGATATCAAGTGGAGTGGACCAATATGAAGACTTTGAGGATATCTCCATGACCGAATATGATATGGCGGATATTAGCCAAATGATTGACACTTTTTGATTTTATTCTCTACTATTTCTTTAACTCCTGTATTATTTGCAAGTTAAAAGAAACTATAACTTGCAAATAAATATTATCCATGAATGAATAAAATATATGGCTCATTGAGCTTTCTTGTTACTTGTGTTCATATTTTTACTTATATTAAGTTAGAATATACCTAAAATATACAAAGAATATACTTATAATATACATCTACTTAAATTAAAAACTAGAAAGTTATATACTTGAAAAATAACTAAAATATACTAAGAATATACTTATAATATAAATATACTTAATTTATAAAATAGGAATTTATAAACTTAAAAAAAGCTTAAGCTATAATATATATATAATCTTTATTTTACAAACTTTCTTACGGTATTTTATAGTAGTTGTAAATCTTTCTATATCTTCTCTTATACCGTAATTCCCACGTTATAAGCGAGATTGTTCTTCGTTAATCGACTCTTTGTAAGAGTCTATTGTTTATTAGTGATGATAATGTTTGAATTTATTATTTCTAAATATGCACTTAACGCCTTTTCTACTTGTCTATATTCTCGTCTTTTCTCTATATCTCTATATAAATACCAATTATTGATAGCTATTTGTCTAACAAAGGATAGTGTTCTCATATAATTAATATGGTCTAAATCGCTTGTAGTTCTTTGGGGTCTTTCTAGATTTTATATATCTAGTAACTTATATTCTAATTCGATATTATATCTATTAATTCTTGTAGTCTTCTTGGTTTTCTTTGGTACTACTTAATTTAATATATTAAGGTATAGGTTATTTAATTCTTGTTTGACTTTTAAATAATGATCTTGCATATTCATTAACCTAAAGGCATAAAAAGTTTACTTGTTGTTTTAGCTGTCTAATATAGTCTTTGTTCTAAATATAGCGTCGTTGGTAAAATGAACTTCCCAAAGGAGATTATTTAGAAAACTTAATACTGTTGTATTATGATTTAATTCTTCTCTATAAGCTGTGTCTAAATAGTTAATGTGTTCGGTAAGGAACTTTCTTGAGCTTCTAAGGTTTTCTAGTCTTTTTCTAGTAATATAGATCATGCGATGGTGAAAACTTATATGTTTAGCAAAACGGTGTTGTCTCATTAACTCTTGTCTAACAGTAGGTACAGGTGCTTGCTTTCTTCTTCTAGCAGAAAAAGGTCTTCTCATATAATTTTAGATAAGTCTTAGGTTCCAAAAAGCTTCTCGCTCTGATACCAATATTATAGGGGGGTAGTGAATTTTTCAATAAGTTCTTTCAATAAGAAAAGTTCAAAGGACAAAACAGGAAATTAATGTTGTTTTTAAATAATTTTTTAACAATCCTACTCGGTACTTCCTCACTCCTACATTTCTTCTTATCATGTAGTTATAATTAATTTTCTGTCTATCTCCCAAATTTTTAATTTTTTTGAACAGTAAATGAACAGTAAAAATGAACAGTACTGCTACAGTAGTCGGTGTGAACAGTGAAAATCAGAAAATTTAAAAACAAAAATCTGATTTTTCTCTCATATTCCACCATCTTCTCTCATATTCTACCACCTTCTCTCCCTAAATTCTCTCTACACTTCTCCAAAACACTTTCTACCAAATCCATGGAAGGTAATTGTTCTTGTTTCTCTTCAAGGTGGTGATGAACTTGGTCTTGGAAAGGGGTGAATAAAGTGAAGTTCTTCCTATTATTTACATGATCGAGATGATGTAAAGGTTTAGCAATTCTTATAGAGGGAAGAATCATAGGAGAAAAATCATAAAGTGTTAAATTGAAGTTGATTGGCCATGAGGTGAATTTGAAAGGAGATTTTGGACTAACTTGAGATTAAATTAAATATAATTCTTTGATTATGGTATTGTGGATATGGTTATGGTTAGTTGAGAAATTTGGAAAACATCATGTGGGATGTTTTATGGAACCTATTGGTGTTGATAATATTGTGGTTGATGTTGGTATTGTTATTATTTTTGTTGGTTCTTTGGATTATAATTTCGGGCTAGGCATATAAACAGGGGAGATCTTTTGCCGAAATTTCAGCAGATTCTAGAAAGAGTTAGTTTGAGGGCTTAAGACACGCCTATGAAGATGAGTCTAACAATAGTATAAATTTTCTTGAATATAGATTTACGAGCCTGGGAGGCCAAACGTTGAGTAGTTAAGGTTTAGGCGACCAAAAAGGTATGTTAAGGCTTTTCCTTTCTCTCTTTTTGGCATGATCCGATGATACGAGAGAACAGCGAGTAATCGAGTCTCCATATTACTCTACTCTTAGAAGTATTAGGAGTGTCTCAGTTATTGATGATCCTGTGCCACTACTATGATGATTATTCCTTCGTTCATGGGTCACAAACGTTGTATCATGATAATGTTAGTTTATGTTTATGCATTACATTCATTTGCATACATGCATATTGACCGTGACCGAGGAAGGCGTTATATACGCGTATATTATGTATATATATATATATATATATATATATATATATATATATATATAGGGTATGGGAAAAGGGCGAGGCATTATATACGCGTTACCACCCCGACCTGGTGCACGGTGATGATAATTATTATGCCGAAGGAACTCATTATGCTATTATGCTCGAATGAGCCCATTATCTATTACGCCCGAAGGGGCCTATATGGGATAGGGATCGAGCCGAACGTTCCTCGGCTTCGCACTAAGGACCTATGCATCGCACATCATACGCCCTCGAGAGGCATTTTTTTGGTAAGCAGAGATATACGACGTGTTCGAGATAGTCGGACATACAAATGCATTTCTACGACATGTATTCGGTCGGTCGGTTAGTTTATGATTCTCGGATTTTTCTTTCATGACTCCTATATGTATATTATATTACGCACTTACATACCCAGTACATTATCCGTACTGACTCCCCTATTGTGTGGGGGGGCTGCATTCATGCCCGCAGGTTTAGATAGCCAGGAAGACAGATCGCTTCCTTAGGCTGCTTCTTCAGCTTGATAGTGGAGCACTCCTCTCTTATCGGAGTTGCCGTCTAGATAGGGTATGGGTCCTGATGTTATGGGTAGGGCGGAGGCCTGTCCATCCGTCCGCGACATGTCCAGTATGTCGAGAGGCTCATAGACGACTTATATTCGGTCGGACGGCGTGGCCCGCTCGGCACGTGTTTGGTTACGTAGTTTTATCAAGTAACCTTGTCGGTTTGTTCTTAGGATTCGGTTTAGTGATGCATGTATATATATCTTCGAAATTTTGCGGACCCTCGGTTTATGACATCTATCGGTTAGCGGATCATGTTGTGAGTGCCCTCGGGTGGGCGAGAATGAGCATGAGCGGATATATGTTATGTACGTTTAGGGAAAACGCCGGACTCCGCAGGACGATAATTGTAAGCCTAAGTTTCCAGAAGATGAGTAACAAGTGAAGTTTCGATCGCCTGTAACATTCCTAAAGGGACCGGATAGCCTATCACACATTATGATGATTCAAGCATTGAGTTAAGTTATGGATTGATACGGCATGGTGAGATTATAGCTCATGCCTCGGGATAGGCGTAAAGGTACAAGAAGAATCATTCGACCCGTACTCTTAAGTTAGTTATAGTTATGTGTACGGAAAGGATATATTGGGATACCGTCGATATTAATTATATAAATACTCTATGAGATTTTAGCGCACCCTTAAGCAAATATGGTTGTGTTACAACAAGGCCAATAAATAGAATGATGGAAAGACTCGATGATTGTGAAAGTCAATGGAAGCAAAGAAAGTCGCTAATGTTCAAGCCACGGATCTAGAGTAACTCGGTTTATGTTAAGATAAGAGGAAATGTTGAGGACTTGTGAGTTCGACGGTTCGTCGATGTCATCGAATTGATTAGTAAACTTAGATTATGGCATCTATCTGGGGCATAGCCTTATTAAGTCAAGGAAAAAAAAAAGAGTTCGGTGAATTTGATATCAGCTCATTATAGGATTACGGACCCTTGAGGGAGGAGCTATCTTTATACATCCTACGGTGGAATTATATCGAGCAAGATTATCGCGTGATCAGATTGACGACTGATGAAAGGAAAAACTTATTGCCTCGTTATGCTAGGCAGTTGAGAACAGCAAGGACATACATTAATACTACTAAGAAGGGAATGAGGAAAGACATACCAAACTTCATAGTGCAACGAAAGTTAGATATCAGAAGTTCAGTAAGTTATAGTAAGTCATTGAGATTCTAATTCGGAGATGCGAAACCACCAATATAGATGACCATGTTTACTGCGGAAGTTTACCTCAGTTATGGAAAAATTACCAGTAGGCCTATGAAATTAGCCTATTCCCTGTTCATCGAGACTACTTGTACAGCAGGGGACTACGTAAATTCTATGTCGGGAAGGGATAGTATGATGAGTCCATTTCTTATGTCGTCATTCAGATAAGGGAAGCGCAGACTATAGCTCACTCTAGAGGGATTTAGAGTGCTCTAGATAAGTCTTGCTTAAGCTGAGCATACCATGAGATACTTAAGGATACGCCACAAGTTTGCATGACAGATTTCAAAGGTAACTGAGACGACCCCTAACGCTTATTGAGATCATTATTTTGGTATTCAGATGAATCTATACAAGGCTTGGACCAGATTTATTTATTATTAATAGCAAGCAGTAGAAGGATCTAGGAGTCCCCGAGAAAGAGTTCACCTATATCGGACTATGTACTGCGGGGAGTACCGTACGGAAAGAATGCGATGAAATTCGAAGAAAAGAAGAACAAGCTTAGCCTTTGATATATTGAGCTTTGCAGATTATACGCAAGCCAAAGATTTAAAGCCCTATAGTCAGTGCCCAAGATTTATATGTCAAATTAGAAATTCTTTCGGAATCATGCCGATTAATGATAGTCGGATTACGTAGCGACTATGTGCGATTCTTGCGTGAGAAAAACCCCAGCGCTATACTTGATAGCCAACTCCAAAGATTTAGATTAAGTACTAAAAAGTAAAGTTGAAGTCCTATAAAGAAGTCGAAGAGTAATGCATAAGGTTGAAGATTCCAAAATATGGACTGGAACAGTTGGACTATGTAAGGTTATCGAAGAGAAAATTCCGTGTTATTCGTAGAGTCTGCGAATGGCATAGGGTTACTGAGAGGCATGAAACGCTCCAAGGGTTGTAAGATCTCCAATAAATCAACGAGGGACATAGGTGAGTTATAAGTATTGTGTAAAGGTGAAGAGGTAAGACGAAGTGAGCGATACATCTTGAAGGAATAGCTTATAAAAAAAAAAAAAGAGTTGAGTTATGACTAAGTGTTCTAATATGCAAGATATAAGAGAAAGAGGATAACCGAAAGGAATTGAAGAAGATGATTTCGTTGAAAGTTCACATTAACATCCCCTATAAGGTTTCTGATAAGGACTTGAGTTAAGTCGACATTCGAGGACAAATGTTCCTAAGGGGGGGAGGATGTTACACCTCGAAAAAAATTTCTGCGTCATGTGCGTTATGAGTAAACTAACGTAAGCTCGAAGAGGTCATGGAACCCTTATAAGGTTAATGAATACTCTTACCAAGTGTTAATCAAGCATCTAAAGGTTTCGGGACCAAGCAAATCGAAGAAAATAAGTTTGTCGAAAATTAGAAAAAAAGTTGACCGAATTTTGGGTCAACTTTGGAGAGATATATATCCTAGTATATTGGGAGTTTTAAGGTGTTTCAAAAGCCTAAAATGAAGTTCGTCGAGTCCAATTTCCAACATAGCAAACCGCTCGTCGATACGACATCGGAGTAGAGAATTATGGACGTTACAAGTTAGGTTGACAGAGCAGAAACGCGTGCTACAGTAGTCGCTGTGAACAGTAAAAATCAGAAATTTTAAAAACAAAAATCTGATTTTTCTCTCTCATATTCCACCATCTTCTCTCATATTCTACCACCTTCTCTCCCGAAATTCTCTCTACACTTCTCCAAAACACTTTCTACCAAATCAATGGAAGGTAATTATTCTTGTTTCTCTTCAAGGTGGTGATGAACTTGGTCTTGAAAATGGGTGAATAAAGTGAAGTTCTTCTACTATAAGGTATGTTCTTCCTATTATTTACATGATTGAGATGATGTAAAGGTTTAGCAATTCTTATAGAGGGAAGAATCATAGGAGAAAAATCATAAAGTGTTGAATTGAAGTTGATGGCCATGAGGTGAATTTGAAAGGAGATTTTGGACTAACTTGAGATTAAATTAAATATAATTCTTGATTATGGTATTGTGGATATGGTTATGGTTAGTTGAGAAATTTGGAAAACATCGTGTGGGATGTTTTATGGAACTTATTGGTGTTGATAATATTGTGGTTGATGTTGGTATTGTTATTATTTTTGTTGGTTCTTTGAATTATAATTTCGGGCTAGGCATATAAACAGGGGAGATGATGCCGAAATTTCAGCAGATTCTAGAAAGAGTTAGTTTGAGGGCTTAAGACACGCCTATGAAGATGAGTCTAACAATAGTATAAATTTTCTTGAATATAGATTTACGAGCCTAGGAGGCCAAGCATTGAGTAGTTAAAGTTTAGGCGACCAAAAAGGTATGTTAAGGCTTTCCCTTTCTTTCTTTTTGGCATGATACGAGAGAACAGCGAGTAATCGAGTCTCCATATTACTCTACTCTTAGAAGTATTAGGAGTGTCTCAGTTATTGATGATCTGTACCCTCTATGATGATTATTCATACATTCATGGGTCTAACGTTGTATCATGATAATGTTAGTTTATGTTTATGCATTACATTCATTTGCATACATGCATATTGACCGTGACGACAGAAGGCGTTATATACGCGTATATTATGTATATATATATATATATATATATATATATATATATATGTATGGGGTATGGGAAAAGGGCGAGGCGTTATATACGCATTACCACCGATGTTGGTGCACCGATGATGATAATTATTATGCCGAAGGGAATATTTATGCTATTATGCCCCGAAGGGCCATTATGCTATTACGCCCGAAGGGGCCTATACGGGATAGGGATCGAGCCGAACGTTCCTCGGCACTATGACCTATGCATCGCATATCATACGCCCTCAGAGGCATTTTTAGTAAGCAGGGATATACAGACATGTTCAGATAGTCAGACATACAAATGCATTCATACAGATGTATTTAGTCAGTCAGTTTAGTTTATGATTCTCAGATTTTCTTCATGACTCCTATATGTATGTTACTCTTTTCCTTCACATACTCGGTACATTATCCGTCTTGACTCACTGCCATTGTGTGGGGGTGCGTTCATGCCCCAGATTTTAGATAGCGAGGAAGACGTATCGCATCCGCAGGGCTTCTTCAGCTTGATAGTGGAGCACTCCTCTCTTATCGGAGTTGCCGTCTAGATAGGGTATGGGTCCTGATGTTATGGGTTGGGCGGAGGCCCTGTCCCATCCGCAGCATGTCCAGTATGTCAGTAAAGGCTTGTCGGTTTGTACCCCGGTTCAGTTTAGTGATGCATGTATATATATCTTCTGAGGGGGTGTGCGGCGACCTCGGTTTATGACATCTATCGGTTAGCAGATCATGTTGTGAGTGCCCTCAGGTGGGCCAGAATGAGCATGAGCAGATATGTTATGTACGTTTAGTGGCATCTAGGAGGTCAGCTTCTGGGTGTCCGTCATAGTCCTCCGGTTGGGCTGTGACAACCATAGTACATGTTTGAATCGAGAATATAGTAAATTTCCTTCCGTTATATATATATATATATATATATATATATATATATATATATATATATATATATATATATATATATATATATATATATATATATATATATATATATATATGACGATGTTTAAATTGAAACAAAGTTTAAGTAGGCGTTTGGCCATGCGTTTTCAAACCATGGTTTCAAACCATGATTTCAAACCAGCGTTTGGACATGTGTTTTCACTTATGGTTTGAAACCCCAAATCATTCAAAAAGACATGATTTGGGGTTTGAAACCATGGTTTCAACTTTTTAAAATATAAAATTTAACCCATAAGTTTATATTTTGTAAAAAAAAAAAAAAAGACCCATAAGTTGGTAGATATTTTTAACAATTACCCCCATCAATCATTTACCAATCTCAAAGTAACAATGTTGGTTCGTCTTCTCGATCATCTGATCTAGAAATGCATTCTCGGCGTGAAGAGATTGTCTGTACCATGTGGGAGGATTATATTAAAGAGTAGTTACATTACTATTCATGTTAAATTTTCTTTTTTATTGAACTATGACTTGCTCATTTGGTAAGATTGTATAAGAATTGAGAATGTTTTGATAGTTTTCACAACTTGTGGGATTTTTATGTCTATAAGAGAAAATACTCGTTAAAATATATGATTTCAAACAATGGTTTCAAATCATGTCCAAACGGGGCCTAGAATAAAAGGAAGAAAGACTGTTGTCACGTACCAAAAATAGCGTTACAGTTTGTAGGTTTCATTCAGGGGTGGAATTAGCGTGTACATTACGCCATTACAGGTTCGGCCAACTCGAATAACTTTAATCCTAACCCTATATCTGTCTTATGAAATCAATTTAATATGTTCAAATTATTAATATAGAACAAAAAACCATAAAATAATTAAAATTCTTAATTCATAAACTTCAAATCCCGACTCTGCATCTAATTACATTGACTATGTCCTGATATTTCTAAAATTATAATAGTATGTCATTAAGGATAAAATGAGGTTTAACTCCACGTGAAATATTTTGTACAAAAATTTCCTCTACATATTTCAAGTTCAGAAGCTAAAATTATAAATTTCAACTTCATGTAGAAATAAAATATTTTAACTTCCTTAATCATACGGAAGGACAAACTAGAGATGATCATCTCTCCTTTGACTAATTTTCAAGTTAACATATATAGTGGCCTTTAAATACCTTATGCTTTATCATCAACTTTGAGATATCAGTCTTCCGCAGAATCTTAAACTTAAAGCAAAAAATATTCTTTTTATTACCAAGAAATTCTTCAAGGCCAGCAGGTGCACAACGCACTGGCCATTTTAGGCTATGTTTTGAAAAATAACCACTAATATAGAGTTTCAAATTTCACAGATGAAATTCCATGACTACATTCTGGAGTTTCAATTGTGAAATTTGAAATTTCATGACAATGATTACTTTTTAATTACGAAAGTAAAGGGCTGCTAAATGAAATTTGTGGGCTAAAATACCCTCCCCAATTTTGCTGTAAAAATTGAACTCTCCCCCTCAACTTTGAAAACTAGACACTCTTCCCTCTTGACCAAGCATGAGGTTTAAGAATGTAAAAAGCTTTTGAATCTAGTGGTCTAAAGCTAAATGTGTGTGTAAAATATCAAAAATATTTTCTGAATTTTGAGATCTCAGACGACATGCTATGTCATTTCTATAAGAGAGTGTGTCATTAAGGCTGAAGTGGAAAGTATGATTAAAAACTTATTATATACAGAATAATGCATTTTTACACAGATTAAAAAAAAAAAAAAAGTGAAACACATAAATTGAGGTAGAGAGAGTATTTGATAAGAATCATATAGTCTTTTATATAATTTGAGAATTTGATAAAAAGCATATAAGAAAGAATAAAAAAGAACGCTGAATTATTTACAACTCGTTTGGGTAATAGTTGGTTGAAGTTTGAATTTGAAAACAAGTATTGGAAACTTAAAAAGTACTGGATGTCGAAATTTTGTTTGAATATGAATTTCATTTGAAACGAAAATGTGTTTTGTGAGAAAAAATCATTATTTTATTTATATATATATATATATATATATATATATACAAAAAATAGTATTTAGAAGCCGTTTGGACATGATTTGAAATCATGAGATGAAATCGCATGTCCAAACGCTACTTAGTAATTTTGGGGCCTCAAAATATTTGAAGCCTAAACAAGTGTTTTACTTTTTTTTTTTTTTCATATCTAGACTCGAACCCCTAGATCTCTGATTAAGAGAGGGTTAAACAAGTGTTTTACTTACTTTAGGCTTAACCAGTTCTGACGGGAGCTAAAACTGACTCTTTTTGAATTTTGAATTTTATCCGAAATCGTAAGATGCGGTTAATGATGCTATTCTTTTACCATCAAACTAAAGCGCTGGACACAAAAAGGCAAAAGCCCTTATTCGGTTGATATACAGGATGAGATAGATAAGAATATTCCATGACTTAGTTATTCCATCTTTATATGGAATGGCTAGTCCCACTAGATCCTTTAATTCAGTAATCAAACGCGAAATGAGATAATCTCACACTTTATTTTATGAATTATTATTCCATCCCGTATGCCAAACCAACAATTATATTATTCCCGTGAGAACTAATCAGGTTTGTACAAATTGACATAAACAAATAATGCCACAGGAGACTTTGAGAGGCTAACTTTAACCAAGTTGTTTGCCGATCCACGTGACATGACTTCGTCATGCAACCCACTTGCAGAAAGGGATATCCCTTTTTTTGTTAGTACTATATTTGCAAGTCAAAACGACAAAAGAAAATTAAAATGATGAAAACAACCACAGGAATCAAATTATTAAAGTGTGAAGAATGCCTTTCATTACATCAAAGGCAAAACAGAAAAAAGGTGAAATAGGAATGATTGCTAATTCTAACATTGTTAACTAGTGGATTTGGTTATGTGTTTACCTCAAGGTCTTTTCTTACAGAAAGTCTTTTGAGTCTGGAGTACTACGTTATTTCCAGATTTGTTGTCCTTTTAGTGCAATATTATATTAGCAACTTGTACAAAAGGAAAATACATAAAATTCCTCCAATCACACAATCGCTTGATTTTTTTTATTTTTTATTTTAATTTTTGGGAACACTGCATTGTTGGCTACCTAGAAGGTGTGCGTGCAAACCCGATTCTGTGCAACAGCTCACAAACCACACATGAGAGATAACCCGCACTGGGCAATCCCCGTGCGATGAGCAAGGCAAATCACATGTTATTGCAGACAGGGGGTTTCGAACTGAGACCTCCATTATGAAAGTCCCATGCTCAACCAACTGAGTCACCTTGCGGATTTTTTTTGGTACAACTACTAGTAGGAACTTCTATTAGGTTCCATGTTTTATCTTTTCATACTGCCCCATTTTTGCAGTTTAGATCAAGAAAGAACGTAATCTATTCTGCCCAGTACGACCTTAATATATGCGGGGAGGGGGTCCCCAGATACCACGGTTATAATATATGTGGGGAGGGGGTCCCCGGATACCACGGTTATCAAAAATAAAAGAAATAGTGTATGACAATCATCTTCCTCATAAAACTGGGGTTAGCGAGGATCGAGGGGATAATAATACCACTTACATGTAGTTCTAGGGGATAATAGAACCCACATATTGTCACGCCCCGAACCATGGCCTGGGCTTAACACGACACTCGGTGCCTTACTACATGTGATCGAGCGAACCACATGGCTTGCTGAATCATCATGAGGCATAACATGAGCGAAATATAATGTGAATGCGTGATGAGCCTTTATAAAATGCAATAAGTCATAATATTTAATCAAAATACTTGTTTAAACATGAGTGCGGAAATAACATGAATGAGCCAAAATGGCTATACGACTTCGAAAGTGTGACATGACATAACTGACTTGTCTAGTCTATGAAACCTCTAACATAAGTCGAACGAACATGAAAACATACTCATTTGGGACAAGGCCCCCAAAGATACCTTAGATGCATAGCTAATCATAAAATAAAGAGTTGACTAAACCCCGAATGAGATGAGGCTCACCAATAAGTCGATACGAATGTTGTCTGCGAGCGGATGCGTCGTCCGTAATCGCACTGTGCGTATCGTGAAATGCAAGCCCCCAGCAATAAAGGGACGTCGACATTGAATGTCTTGGTATGTAAAGTAACCGAATGAAATAACACGGGACATGAAATAACATGATAAGAACTGAAACTGAAACCCTATACATAAACATGAGCATGAATTCATATATAACATAAGTAAAACATGGTAAGTAGGGAGAGCATTTCATAAACCGACAATATGATATCACCATGTGGGTACGTGGAGTCTGGTACCTCGCCGAACCAGCAGAGCCCCTATACCTTGCCAGGGTATAAGGTAGTAACGTGCCTGATGGATCCATTCAGTGTAAAATTAAGGAATCGTCCTAACTGGGCGGAGCGATCCTTGTCCTACGGTGGCTACGTAGTTTCAGGCTATCTGAGCCTTCTCGGTAACTTGTGCAACTCCCAAAAATATGAACATGATATAGTTGGCTAAGAAGCCCGTGACTTTCGTGAAATAACTTGTAAATAACTTGTAATCATGATTTCACGAAATAACTTGTAAACATGGTTTCATGAAATAACTTGTATTTAGCATGTATGTATCTTGAATCATGGCATGAAGATAATTATATAATACAATTGCATGAAAACTTGTAGACATGTAGGATATTCATGAAATAAGCATTTTTATTTAAAAACATGCATGCAAGAACCCATGGAATACAAGATATGGGTGTTCATGGATTACGGACGGATTCTCAATAATCATATGGAGTTATTAAGAACACAATGATAGAATAATAGCAATTCATACATAATGTATTCATGGACATGGACCTAGGGTTGTTATGAGCATGGTGTAGAAACCCTAATTTTCGTAAAGATTCATACTTTATGGATTAAGAGGCGTGGGGAAGAACAATGATGTTCCCACACGTAGATAGCAACTCTACATACCTGGTAATGCTCCAAAACTTGAATTAAAGACTTGAACTTTGAAGAAGATTTTCAAAATCTTGAATCTTGAACCTTGAGATGGGTTTTCTTGAAAACCCTGGGTTAGGAATGATGATTTCTTATTTAGATTACAAGGATATGTATTAGAATTGACTTGGAATAATTAGAGTAGGCTTACCTTCGTGTTCTTGATGATGGGAGAGGGTAGGAGGTCGTTTTAGGGCTTGAAGGAATGAAAAATAATGATTTGAACTGATATGGACGAATATATACGGTTCTGGAACATTAAATTTTACGCCCAGCAAAATACTGGCAGTATTTTGAAAGACGGGCCTTACTTTGAAATACGGTCCTTATTCTGTGTAGACTGCAGTGTGCCTCTTTAGTAAAATGGCCATAACTCTTTGCACAGATGTCCGTTTGACCCCCATAATATACCGTTGGAAAGGTATTTCAAAGCTCTACAACTTTCATGAAGGAAGTTTTCCCAAATTTCAAATACGTTTTGAAATACGGGCCGTATTTTGAAATACGATCCGTATTTAATAATGTAACCTTCAAATGCCAAATTCCGTAATCGAAATCTTTGTCTTGCTTTACGACTTGAAATACGGGCCGTATATTGAAATACGGTCAATGTTCATGGGCGTAAACCACTATCTTATTTGAAGAGGAAATTTCAAATTCCCACATTATTTATCTGATTTTCTAAGTTTAGGATCATGGTCAAAGCTTAGGTTAAAGGTACGCGGTGTTACACACATAGTGAAAGATCGTAATGAGCAAAAGCTGACTACTTTTTAGGGGATCTTACATATTTTTTTCCCAAGACAAAGTAAAGCACATTTAATTCCTAGTCTCAGAAATGTACTCTATGGTAACTTCTTTGTTAAAAATACCAAACTTCCGAAAATTTCAGCAGTTCAAAATTTTAATAAACACCTCGGGAGGATTTAGACATAACCAAATTCACCGAGGCATTTGCTACACCGAAAAGAAAAAGAAAAAATATGAAGAGCCAGAAATATTATGAGAAGGGAGCAATAAGAATTTAAGTTCTGTACAGGAGAACTTTACATCAGTATCTTCTCAATTGTGCATACCTTATATTGAATTGAATTAACAGAAAACCAGATAAGTCAAAATGGTACAAATGAGAATGCTAGAAATTATCTCGAATATTCCATAAACTCATGGGTATTCATAAAGAGATCAAATCTCGAATATCCCATAAACTCATGATTTTTACAAGAAATCAAGGCATCAAATACTGCCTTTATCAAAATGTCCGGTGTTCTTGAAGATCAAATACATCACAAGGAAGTCATCCTACGTTCGAGAAATACGCTACTAAAGGCTCTCGAATTACGGAGAAAAATCAAGAGAAAAGAATTAAGAGAATAAACAGAATTGTACTCGCATTCTTTATCAATAAAACTATGTTTCTTCATATTTTTTTCTTTTTTAAAAAAAAAAGAATGCTAGAAATTAATTGAATACCTCTGTATACCAAGTACCCTGGAACATATTAGATGGCTAATCTCTTCTTTCAAACATTACCAGTATTGGTCATTTTCTAAAAGAAATAGTTGAAACAGTACACCACATGAAGAATAGATCCTCCTAAATCACTAGACAATTTTAACATTCACAAGCTCTTTCTCTTGGTACAATCAAGAAAGTAATCTACATCTCTTGCCCCGAATAATAAAAAATAAACCAAAGAATTAAATGAAAATCAGGTAGAACAGCAGCCTCTCTTCACATTTTCAGAGGTATCGTTAACGTTGATGGTTGTACCTTGACCAGGAAGTGTAGTACTTGCAGCTGCTTCCTGTGCAGCCAATGCTTTCTTGCTTATGATATGGTATATCTCTGTCAGTATAGTCTGAAAAGCCTTATCTACATTAACTGCTTCCAATGCCGATGTCTCAAGAAATGAAAGTCCCTCTTTCTCAGCTAAAGTTTGACCATCCTGCTCGGAGACTGCTCTAAGGTGGTTAAGGTCAGACTTGTTTCCAGCCATCATAATTACAATGTTAGAATCTGCATGGTCTCTCAATTCTCGGAGCCACCTTTGAACATTGTCGAATGTTTGTCCCTTTGTTATGTCATAAACAAGGAGTGCACCAACTGCTCCTCTGTAATAAGCACTTGTAATGGCTCGGTACCGTTCTTGGCCTGCAGTGTCCCATATTTGGGCCTTGACAGTCTTTCCCTCAACCTGTATTCATTCATCAAGTAGATAAATTACTCCATGAGCATAGCCACCAGAATACTAACTCTATTTCAGCCTCACATTTACTCCCAAACAAAGCGGCAATATGTACTATGCAGAATTGGATCTCGTGGCTGGCGGAAAGCAAATGCCTGGTTCATCCAGCATAGGAGTTTTAAAGTTGACAATTTCATAGTATTTGGTTTTCCTCAACAGGACATGATAAGCACCAATAATAGCCTGTTTGGCCAAGCTTCTCCAAGGCCAGAAGTGCTTTTGTTCTTCAAATGAAGTGCTTATTTTCAAAGTTGAGGTGTTTGGCCAAGCTTTTAAGAGCAGTAAAAGTGTGTGAGTAGAAGCAGGAGCTGTTTTTGAGAAGCTGGGAAAAGTAGCTTCTCCTCAAAAGTACTTTTTTCGAAAAAAACTTTCGAGAAAGTACACTTGGAAGCACTTCTTAAAAACTTGGCCAAACACTAATTGCTGCTCAAAAGTGCTTTTCGAATTGATTAGCCAAACATAAACTGCTACTCACCAAAAGTACTTTTTTGAAAAGCACTTTCGGGAAAAAGCAGATTGTAGAAGCTTGGTCAAACAGGCCATAAATACTCAACTTCCAATTACAGACAGACAACCAGTCCTGCAATTGAAACATTTCACTTTGACAGCACAGAAATGTAGCACTATCAGATTAGGCCACGCATAACAGTTAAAGGTGGAAATCCCAGTTCATGAGCGGACCAACATTTTTTTAAAAGCATATTAGTTGAGGTACAAATTGATCATTTAGCAAAGAAAAAGAAACAGGTTTTTTGAGTTCACATTACATGATGTCTATGCTAGAGTCATTGATTTCTCTTTAGAACTTTGGAGAAAACAAATTGATCATGTAGCAGAAGTATATCAGACCAGATTAAAACAAGCAATCATCAACTGATGCACCTAAAATTTTAGTCATCCATTCCACAACTCAAATACCAGAGATGCTCAAAAAACAGCGGCTCTTTCGCTTCACTAATCACTATGCGATTCTCATCCATAACCACCACAAATTTGTCAAAATCATATCCAAATCATTAATCATTTTACAAGGTCTAGATGATAGTAGTACTCCCTCCGTCCCCTTTTGTTTTCTTTCTGACACTTCTCGAGAGTCAATTTGACTAATCATGGAGGTAAGACTAGAGAAATTTATAATTTATTCTTAAAAATTTAAAATTTGAGTCTTCCAAAACTAGAAACTCCATGAAAAATACTTTAAATTGCAATTCTTTTCATACAAAAAAGGATACATATTACATTTCTAAATATTGTTCAAAATCTTCACTTAATTTGAATCTCGCAACAGAAAAGTACCAGACAGTTCACAACAAGAGTATAAATTATCGGTATGAACTAATACGATACAACTACATTAAAAGTTCAAACGATCAGAAAATTCAAATTATACTAGAACGTCATATTAGTCCCCATTCTTTTGACACTTCTCAAGAATCAATTTGACTAACTTATGGAGGTAAGACTAGAGATATTTATTCTTAAAAATTTAACATTTGGATCTTCCGAAACTAGAAACTACACACAAAGAAATTTAAATTTCAATTCTCTACATACAAAAAGGGATATAGATTACATTTCTAAAATATTGTTTAACACATTCACTTAGCTTGAATCTAGAGATACAATAGTGCCAAAAAAGGAGTATAAATTTATGGTATGAAATACTACAATATCACTAAATCAAGAGTCCAAACGATGACGAATTTCAAATTAAACTTAGAACAATGTCTAAATTAGTACTAACCTGAAGAGTTCTGGTGGCGAACTCAACACCAATAGTGGATTTTGACTCCAAACAGAACTCATTTCGCGTGAACCGCGACAAAATGTTGGATTTCCCAACTCCAGAATCACCAATCAACACAATCTTAAACAGGTAATCGTACTCGTGATCCACTCTATTTCCCATCTCTTTGACTCTTCTCTGTATTAGAACCTACAAAAAAACACAGAGCAACATCATCAAGATCTGCATCCAATCAAATCAGACATAAAATTTTCGGGATGACCTACTCCTTATGTCCCAATTTACGTGGCCCTGTTTGGATTTCGAGAGTCAAACTTCTTTATTTTGACCGTGAATTCAGGCATACAAACTTTTAAGTTTTTTTTTGAAAAATAATTTACCTCTTTAGAAACTACATAAAAAGTACTATAGATCACAATAATTAACTACTCGAAATATTTAAAACGCATACACAAAAAAAATTGCGGAAAAAAGAACTCGTTTGACTCTCGAAATTCAAAAAGTGCCACATAAATTGCGATTGAGCGAGTAATAGAATATCACTACATTAAGAGCTCAAACGATGGCGAATTTCAAATTAAACTACTCCCTCCGTCCATTTTTACTTGTCCGTGTTTGACTTGGCACACCATTCAGCAACAATAAATAAAATGACAATTTTACTATATCACCCCTAATTATTATAAATCATCTAAATAATTGAAATCAATCAAACACACTTTAAAAGTTGTACATCCGCTAACAATTCCTTGATGTTTACAATCCCATAACTAATAATAAGGGTAAAACAGTAATGAAATGGTAAATTATCTCTCGATTTTCTAAACTGATAAAATCAGCATCTATTTTTAGTATACAGGACAAGTAAAAATGGACGGAGGGAGTATTAGAACCTACAAAAACAGAGCAAAACCATCTAGATCTACAACAATCTGATCAAATTTAATAAAAAACAAACACTAACTGGAAAAAAAAAACACACACACACACACACAGCAGAAATACTGGCACAAAACGGTTAAATATGTATATGTAGAAATTTATTGATATGGCTTACCTTAAAAAGAGAGAAGTTTTTAGAAAGAAAGAAAACGGAGGAAACAATGAAGGAAAAATATTGGGAGTGTTTGAAATGTGGGCAAAATGTTGTGGACTTATGTGTGCTGTTGAAACTTTTCTATATAACATTTTCTTTAGTGTGTGAAAGTGCGGCAAATTGTACCCTACGTGGCTTTTTTCGATTTTTAAAATACAAAAATTGGTACTCCCTCCGTCTCAAATTATGTTTCGTTTTTTATTGAGAAATTTTCAGAAATATACAAGTTGATCACTTACATTGTAAAAAAATAGCTCAAAACTTACATTATAAAAAATATCCCAAAATATACAGACATATTCAGACATCTACATACATATACACACATATACAAATACTTATACCAACATATACTAACATATACAAACATATAAGAAGGCTGAGAGAGAGAAAAGTTTGGGTTTGTAAGAATTAAAAAAAAGGGTCAATTTTGGCAGCATTGTTGCCCCAATTAAAAATACCCCAATTTTGATAGCATTTTTTGAAAATTTTACCCTATTTATGTGTTATCTTTATTAATAATAAGTTTTACTAATGGTAAAATGAGAAAAAATAATTAATTGCGCCTTGAACTCCTAAAACAACAAATAATTTGAGGCAATTATTTGTAGTAAACATGATAGATAATTTGAGACGGAGTGAGTACTTTTCTATTCCAATTTATAATTTATATGAAGGTGATTGACTAACCACTGAGAATGAAATTAAGACTTTTAAAATTTATAGTTTACTTAAGTTATAGATATTTATGTGGTTATGAATCATTTTATTAAGGGTAAAATGGTGAGTTTAAAAATAAATTATTATTAAATATACAAAAATGTCATTCTTTTTTTTTAATTGACTAAAAAGGATATAATGTTACATAATTGAGACAAAAGGGGTAAACATCTCACTCTGGTGTTAATGTTTATATTGGGGCTCAATTAATTCAAATTCGTGTAAAATTATGTTGCTTTGATGTGTGACTTCATTTTTGTGATTCGAATGGTAGATCTCTAATTAAAAATAAAAGATAGTTACCAATCTCACTACAATCTTTGTAATAGAGAAAAATATTATCATATGGTGTACCAAATACTAATACAGGATATGTATTGTATATGCCAACTGTTTTCGGTTTGACATAGTCAAGTAGTATTCTCACTTTAATTTATATAATCAAATTATTTGATTTAGTATAATCTGTCAAGCTTAAAGTAAATATTGTCTCGACTACTAATATTGTTTCTTTGTGATAATTAATTTGAAACTTACAGTAAATGTATATTTATAAAATCTTGCAATTACCTATATAATTTCAGTTTATGATAGTAGGTATGGCAGATCAACTATTACATCAATCCATGATTAGAAGCACACAATTGAATTTCAAATCACACTGTTAGAAATTTGAATTTTAACATCTTTTAAAGACTCGTATACTCTTTCTCCCTCCTTGTTAACTAGATGGTTTTTTTTCTTTTACATATTTAATTTATATACAATGATATTGAAAAACTTAATTAAAATGTTTAAAGGGTAATATTGCTATCCTTGTGCTTCATTTTATGCGCATTACTTTCCTTTTTATTCTATTTTAATAATTCATTTTATATTATGTAAATTTTAATTCTAACATTCTCATTTTATACTTAATGACACTTCCTTACAGGAGTTATATAACATGTTTGGGATCAAAAGTAGAGGCATGGCCATAATTTTTTGTTTATAAATTTTGGACCATAATCTTTTTCGGTTACTAGGTTCATAATATGTTATTATACATATAAAATTAATATAATTTACAGAAAATTTAAGTCAAAACTATTGGATTCTGTCGTACTCACATTTAAAAGGATGAAGTCGCCCCTGACCACAAAATTCAAAAATATTTTTGACATTTAACACCTTTAGTTTAAAACAAAAATTCCAAAGTTATTATTTACATTTTTAAATTTTGTATTCGATGCAATTAGGTTACATAAAATAAAATAAAATTTGTGAGAGTATTATGCTAAACAGGACCAACGTAGGGTTATAAAAATCAATGTAGAAGTTGACAAAATTGGGGAAGTGGACAAAAGAAAATATGTGTGCAAGGTCCGTTGGCACTGACAAAGGCAGGCTGGCAAAGACTGACAACATGGGCTAAGCTAGAATGGGAATGTTTAGTGCCTGTCATGTATTTTGTGTAGGAACATGGTTTGCTTACTTTTTGCTCCCTCTCTTGAGTTTCTCTCCCCCATGAAGTCCGGATCTTTTTCCTCCATTTCTTATATTTGGCTAGAAATTCGATCGTGTAATGGAAATTAATCTCTAGATCAAAACAAGGATGTGATAGTATTACTTAGTTGAGGGATGTTTGATTATTAAAAAGGGAAATTTTACTTATAAATAATTTATGGGTCAAAATTACATATTTATAACTCATATTTTAAATTACAAACATATAGCCCAACAGTTCATGGCCCAACTTGAATATTCAACTTTATACACCTACCGTAGACAATGTATCAACTTTGTATAAAAGTGTATAAGAGGTGTTTATATACACTTCTATATTATTATACAATAGTATACAACTTTATACACTTACGAGAGACAATGTATCAATTTTGTATAATAGATGTTTATACACGCATTTACACTGTTATACAAAATTATACAACCTTATACAAAAATTTATTCCCCCCCCCCCCCACTGTACCCACCACCACAATGGGCGTTGCCTACTCCCCCACCAACTCCCTCCGCCGGAGCATATTCATGTATACTTGAATTTTCCAAAAAATGTGGGAAGACCTTGATTTCCTATTCAATTACAAAGTCTTTGTTTCAAGTTTCAACACAGATCAGAGCCTAATCCTAATCTTTGATAGCAATAAAGTTGGTCTGGTATTCAAATTGGTGAACATTACACCTTTGAACTCACCAGCCATGGAAACAGTCATTTAGAATTTCACACCGCCGATCCTTGTCGGTTCCTTCGCCTCCGTCCTCCTCTGCCGCCGATCCTCGTCGGTTCTTTTGCCTCCATCTTCCTCTGCCGCCGATTCAAGTTTGTGGCTATGTCGGGTAAGAAAACAAAAATGGACTAAAACAGGTAATTATTTTTCCCTAAATGACATAGAGTGTAAAAATCCCTATTAAAAACAACAACATATCGTACCTTACACCTATGTTAGAGGAAATATTCTCAATAGTATGTCATATAGTAAAAGAATTGAAATGACTAATAATCAAAAACAAGAAAAAGGAGAGAAAGAGCGTAGGATTTTATTAGAACTCTATATCCACGATCATAATTGTTGTTGGGCTAAAACGCTCCAAAAATACTTTTTTTTTTTTGCGCGGATTGCCCTTTATTTGGGGTGGTCTTTAACTTTTGCCCTTTAAATTGGTGGTCTTTAAGTTTTACCCCTCGCCTAACACTCCGAGATTGTGGGTTCGAACCCCAGCTCAATAAAAAAAAAAATCGCAAGACAGAATTTTGCAAATCTATCCAATAAAAGGCGAATTTGGGCCGCACGGGCGAATCTCTGCTCTTCAGCCATATAATTGAAACTGAAGGGCAAAAATTTAAAGACCACCATTTGAGGGGTAAAAATTAAAGACCACCCCCAGCGAAGGGTAATCCTGCAAATTGCCCAAATACTTTTTTTGCCCAAATACTTTTAACATGATGTGATATTGTTCGCTTTGGGTCAAGCCCTCACGATTTTTCCAAAAGGCCTCACATCATTAAGAGTATCAAATGCCTTAATAAATAGCTCCTTTTTCTCTTATTTATTTATTATTTTTGCGCGGATTTCCCTTCTTTTGGGGTGGTCTTTAATTTTTGCACCTCAAATTGGTGGTCTTTAATTTTTGTCCTTTGCCTAATACCTCGAGATTCTGGGTTCGAACCCCAGCTCAGTAAAAAAAAAAAAAAAAAAAGGAATTTCGCAAGGCAGAAATTTGGATTCGCAAGACAGAATTTGCCTTCAAAACTCTGCTTTAAGGCAGAGTTTTGCCCAAAACTCTACCTTGAGGTAGAGTTTGAAACTCTGCCTGAAGCAGGCAAACTTCTACCTGTAGGCCTAACTTTGCTACAAAACTTTATCTTGCTATTTTTTTTTTTTACTGAGCCGGGGTTTGAACCCCAAACCTCATGGTATAAGGCAAATGACAAAAATTAAAGACCATCAATTTGAGAGGCAAAAATTAAAGACCACCCCAAAATAGGGGCATTCCTGTGAATTGCCCCTTTTTTTTCATTCTCGTGTGGTACTTTGTTCGCACACCCAACAATCTCTCCCACGAACTAAGTTCCACATGGCTCATTACCATAATTCGCGGGTAAGAATTCAACATGTCTGTGTGCCACCCACATCGTCAGAGTATTGACGGTCACCGAAGCCCCAAGACTGTGTATGCGTCTTCAAAGCTACGGGTAATTAGGTCGTTAATTGGCACATAGATGGGCAAAGGCACTAAGCTGGGGCCCTACGCCACACTACGGGTAAGGTCGTAAACCGGCCCATAGATGGGCAAATGCACTAAGTTGGGCCGCACGCCACACTCCACCATCTTCATACTCGTCCCGCCAAATTATTAGTTCTGATACCGGTTGTTGGGCTAAAACGATCCAAAGATACTCTTAATATAATGTGATATTGTCCGCTTTGGGTCAAGCCCGCACGATTTTTCCAAAAGGCCTCACATCATTAAGAGTATCCAACACTTTATAAGTAGCTCCTTTTTCTTTTCAGCTACCATGTGGTACTTTATTCGCATATCCAACAATAACAATGTTTCTCTACAACAGTAATATGATTCTAAGAAGCTTAAGTTTAAGACAATGATAGAAAATATCTATGATGAAATCTGTATGTCTTGTAGTTTGCTAGAGTGTAGATTGAGGGGCACTCGATGTTAGATCTTAGATAGATAATTGTCGTTCATATTGGGAGTCTGTATACTTGTAGACACTTATTCTCGTGTAGTCCAAGTTTTAGTGGAATCTTCGTTGAGGAAAGTGGGTTCTAGATGATCGTTGTCATGTGGATAAGCTAGCAGCTCAAGTATAGTGAATTGAAGATGGTTGCAAGTCTGGGACTTTTAACCTCATCCTCCGCTACCCAGCTATGGGTTAGTCAGGGGCGGATCTAAGGTTAGGTGTGGGTTCACAAAAACGCAGTAACTTTTGCGCAGACCCTGTGTATCGATAAATCCATTAATGTCTATTGGGGAACCCACTAACGAAGTAGGTCCTTCGTCCAATGGTAGTAATAAAACTTGCTAAAGCTTTGCTGCCCTCATTGATCAGGGTTCGATTCCCCTTGGGCACGTATAATCAATTTTTATATATATATATATAATTTGGAATAACCGAGAACCCATAAACTTCAAATTCTGAATCCGCCTCTGCGGTTAGCTGAGTCTTATCGTGGGTTAGACACTCGGAGTTCATGACCCACGTCGCATTGGGTTATCTATGCCCATATCCTAATTGTAGGAAGTTCAGACAATCGTTCCTGAATCATTAGTTCCTTGAGTCAGTTGTTCGAAGACAAACTGTGAGAAGTCAGAGACGAGCATTGAGCCTTGTGGCAGAAGGATCTTCTGTTGGGGCGGCACAGTTACTACTTACTCGGAGAAATTGCCGCATAAATTTTTTATTATTATCAATTTTTAAAAATAAACTAACATTTTTTTAAAAAGGTTAAATTATTATTAAAAAGTACACCAAATTCATTAGAAAAAATGCAATTACATGATTTACCTGTCTAGGCTTTATAGTCCACACTGGTATATAATGCCAACGAAAATAGATACCTAGGCATGTGAGAACCTACTTATATCATGTTTTCTCACATGAAATCAAACGTAAAATGATAATGGAAGGAAACGTTTGTATAAAAAAATCAATTATAATCGGTTCATACGTATTGAATAGTGTACAACTACTAGAACAATTTTAGTTTTATGCAGGGTTATTACAAAGTAATTATGCGTGAGTAATAAGCTTAAAGACCACTAGAAGTTAGGTGATCAACCTGAACCAAAGTGAGCCTCAAATAAAAATTTAAATTTACCCGCACAAGATATTTATACCTAACCAATAATAAGACGTGTATTTCATACACAAGTTTATATTTAATCATGATTAAGTGATATATATATTATTATTTTAATTTTTAGTTAATTAAAATTTAAATAAAGTTGAATAAAAACACTCGATGCCAGGAAGTATTTAGAATTTACCGTCTAATTAGTGTATTCCTAATTGGCATGACTATTCAAATTCTTGTTAGATCTCTCATGACAATCATTCACCTATAATCATCCATACTACTATTATTTCATCATCATGAGTTTCTAAAGTAGATTTGACGGTATCTCATATTATTGGAGATCGATCTATATAATTATTATACTAATTAATATCTTTAATTATGTACATAGATTAGAGAACACCGAAAGGTATCTTATTTGAAACAATGGGGGGTATATATATATATATTAATTATAAAGAGGAGTGATGAGAGTTACAATTATTTAGACAGGTATACAAATAAAAATTCGCAAAAGAAATATCATTCAGGGTCAAAAACGTTTTGTTGTATTTATTAATTTGGAGCATATGATATATGTACATTTCATTTTGAGAATTTGGCTCCGGCTAGCCATTTGCTGGCCAAATAGGTGCCAATGGGTCTAAAAAGCTGTACATTTGTGCAAATGTTTCCCTTTTTCAAAATAATTATATGATTT
Organism: Lycium ferocissimum; assembly: GCF_029784015.1. Classification (NCBI taxonomy): domain Eukaryota; kingdom Viridiplantae; phylum Streptophyta; class Magnoliopsida; order Solanales; family Solanaceae; genus Lycium; species Lycium ferocissimum. Next base: position 65,720,044 of record NC_081344.1, read on the forward strand.
TTCAAAATTTATTGATCTGACTAATTTGAATTTACGTCTCGTGGGCCTATTTAAGGGAATCAGAAAACGCTCCCTATTAGTTCTTTTCATTCCCGAAACACGAATTCGAGACCTCGCTAAAAATAAAAAATCTTATTCATCTACCACAACGTTAACGACATATATCATTATATCTTCAAAGTTGGAAGGTTATGTTAGAATGCGTTTAAATTAAATGAACATATCTAGATACATTGTACTAAATACTTAACTAGTAGAAAACCTTCTCTAATAATTCTAGTTCTCAAGCTGAGGAGTGGATCTTCGTTTCGAAGAACGTGGTCTGAAACATACTTGATTATAGAACAAAGCAGTTGGCGTGGATTGGTAATGATGTGAAAGATGATGGATCGGTAGGATTCCTTTATTTTTAATTAGAGGTTTCAAGATCGAGAAAAAATCTCTGTTAGGAAGCACTTTCCTTTTAAACGTGCTTAAAGCGGCGTAAATTTAAATTAATTGGAACTGCAATACATATATCGAACATCTAATGAAAAAAAAATGTTGGAGGTAGGGCCTTAGTGGTGATTATGCAATCAAAGCATGCGTACCTTTTCTATTTGTGTCAACTTCAATAATTAGTTATTCATTAATCATTAATCATTAATTAAACATGTCATTCCTCACCTATCATCATGTTCTGATGACTTGGTCTACGCCTGGAGGAAACAACATTGAAATTTGAAGGGAGACTTAGGCCCTCTTGTTTTTAAAATGTTTGAATGAATGCATAATGGATTATTAGGATATTATTTTTAAATTTGAATACTACATAATTAATTAATATTATTTGTTTCCTTTCCATTTGAATATGTATTTATATAGTAATAAATTTTAGTATCTAAATAAAATAATAAATAAATATTACTCATTCCGTCCCAATTTATGTGAAAGTGTTTGATTGGACACAGAGTTTTAAAAGAAAAGAAGAAGAAGAATTTTTTTGAAACTTGTGGTCTAAAATAAGGCATAGAAATTTGTGGCGATAAATCATGTCATTAATGGTATAATAAGAAGTTTAAATTAGATTGTTAGTAAATATGAAAATATGTCATTTTTTTAATTGACTAAAAAGAAAAGAGTATCGGTAGTAGCCTATATGTTGAATAAAAAGTCCAACACTTGTTTATAATGATGACTGCATTTCTTCCATAAGCCATTAGTCAGCCAAATGTTTATAAACAAATATTTCTTTGGATGATTCCGGTATGAACAGGTTATTTGGATGATTGTTATGAATTGACGAATTATTAAACTAATTAGACATTAATATTTTATTTGAATTTTTATTATTTTATGAAGATGAAAAGGCCTAACTTATTGGCTCAAAATTGAAATAACCAAACCGATTGATCTGGAAAAAAAAAAAAAAAAGAAGATCTTTTTTATGAGGTTTAGGAATAACGTTGAAAAATTCAGGTTAAAAAAAAGGTATAAGCGCCGTTGCCGGGGATCGAACCCGGGTCACCCGCGTGACAGGCGGGAATACTTACCACTATACTACAACGACTTTGTTGTTCAAATTTGTCGTTGGCCAGAATTTAGACGTGATTCTTGTTTGTATGACTTGTTTGGCCGCAACTAATTAAATGCTTTGAGAATTTTCTGTGTTAAAGAGTCATGAACAAATTTAACTTCTTAAAGTGGACAAAATCGATTAGTGGCAGAACCAGAAATTTATATAAAGGGATTCAAAAAATATTCTAGAATGTCACAGTTGTAATTCCTTTACCACTATATATACTTGAAAAAAAAAATTCATGCCAAGGGGATTCAACAACTCCTATATAACCAAAGAAGATCATTTTTACTCTATCTGCACAGTGCAATTTTCTGACGAAGGAGGTTCAACTGAACCCCTTGACACTACTTAGTTCTTTCACAGTTTCACTGGTCAATGACTCCCTTAAGTTTTACCCTAGTTTATAGTTATGCTTCCTGCATTAGTTTTGCTCTTCCTTTGATTTCTTACTGTAAACTTTTCTCCTTGAGAAGTTGAGCTTTACTGATTCTAATGTTAGATGTGGAGAATTTTGAGGCTTACAATGACTAGTTAGACTGTATACAGATATTCACGACCCCTTACTCCATCCCAAAATTTTTGATTTTGAAGAAACTTTAGAGCAACGGTAAAGTTATTTCCGTGTTAACGTAGAGGTAATGAATTCGAGCCGTGTAGTCGATACTGATACTTGTATCTAGGTAGGCTATCCTAGATCACATCCCTTGGGGTGCGACCCTTCCCTGAATCTCGTAAGCAGATAGTTCATGCGGATTACCTTTTTAGATGGAGTGAGCAACTTTAGTTAGTCTATTTTTCTTTTTCACTAATGTATATGACATGTTTTTTGTTGGACCAATTTTGGCTTGATAGATCAGCACTCATCCATGTGCATTAACTCGGAAGAGCATAGTGTTCTTGTCAAAGACTCTTTAGAAAAGTTTTTTCTTGTTTGCTTTTTAAAGAGACATTCACCACAAAGTTGGTTAGCTAAGATGATCAATGATTGACAACCCTTTCACCAGCTTTCCTCGTTTATCAACTTAGACTATCAAAAATTCAAATAACCAAATCTCATAAACTAACGCCATGATGAATCTATGGCACATGAAAGCAAGCACCTAAGTACATCACTTTGTAGGTTCAAGACAAATATTTTATTATTAGCCACAGGAACATTCGCTGACTACCTCTGATCATTTATCCTTCATAATCGAACTTCTTATGTTTCAAATGAATGTTACTCCCTCTATCTCAATTTATCTGATGAATCTTTTTTTTAGTCTGTCCCAAAAAGAATGATACATTTCTATTTTTAGAAATAATTTAATTCAAAACTCTCCCTTCTACCCTTAATGAAATGATTTACAGTCACACAAATATCTATGACTTGTTTTAGACCATAAGTTTCAAAAGTCTTCCTTTCTTTCTTAAACTTCGTGCCTAATCAAACTATATCACATAAATTGAGACCGAGAGAGTATGATTTTTCTTCAAAAAATGTCTATCAAACTCAAAATGTTATTTTAATTTTCATATTGATACATACTTGACATTAAAGATAAATTGATGACTTAAACTATCATTTTTCTCTTCTTTTTTTTAAATGAATATTTGACCAATCAGATATTTACCCCGAGTGACCTTTTTTATTAATAATAAAAGAATCACAAAAAGAATAAATACAAGTCTATCTTTTTTCTCACTAATACATAAGACAAGCTTTTTGTTGGACCAATTTTGATTTGGTTTGGTTTAGGCGAGGGTTGGAGTATATTTGGTGAAAGGAAAGGTCAATGCATGTAATCAAGTTTCCTTTGAGATAATGACCTGATGGACCGGTCGGCCATCTAGTTTACCAATTATAGCTCAATCATAGAGTTCTTACACGTATAGCCATTGATGACCCCTTTTTGTCCTAATCTTCACACGTCCCATGCTCACCCTTTCCCATACGCAAAGTTTTTTCAAAAACTTTTTCCATTTTATCTTCCAAAGTATTTTCTCTCTCTAATACTTCACAGGTTCTTTCTCCATCTTTTTGTTTTCTAATTGCTTCAACTGGTATGTTTAGCCTAAAAGATCCATTAAAATTCCACCACCAAGCTTCACCAGAGATTCACCATCTTCTTCTTTTCTTAGAGAAGATTACCTTTTTCACAATTACAACAAAGGGAAACATATGAGATATATCATCTATACACTGCAATTTTGAGTTGATTTCATGTGTTTATACAAAATAAATACAGTCCATATATAGTATATATACATAACAAATACATTATCTATACACCAATGATATAATGGACCGTATAGCTATACAAAACATATACAGTGTCTATACATCGATGATATAGTGGGCTACATCAACTGCAAACGAGATGCGTGGGCTGTATATATGAGTTATTTTCCCTTCCCTTTTTGCCAAGTAGATGGATGGTGGTTCAAGTGCTTTTTTTTTTTTTTTTTGCGCGGATTGTCTTCATTGGGGGGTGCCCTTTAATTTTTTTGTCTTCAAATTAGTGGTCATTCTTAAGTTTTGTCCTCAAATTGCTGATTTTTAACTTTTGTCTCTGTCTTTGCAAATTACTGCCAGGCGGAAGACCGAAGGCAGAATTTTGAAAGAGCCGGGGAAAATTAATGACCACCAATTCAGGACAAAATTTGAAGGACAATCCTGCAAATTACCCCTTCAAGTGGACATCATGGTCCAGTGGGCCTGTTTGTCTTTGACGAATCCGCAACTTTTGTAGGACAAAAAAAAAGTTGAACCAAACTAATACAAAAAAAAAAAAAAAAACATAAGTAGGTTTCACGCACTAAATGTGAAAGGACCAAACTGAGAGTCTGGCCTTTCACGCATGAAATTTGTGCGTGAATGCCCAACAACATATTGATCTACCAAATTAATGGGACCTATAGGTGGCAACTGATTTGGCTTCATATTCTTATGTGAATATATGAAATAGACTTCATGGAAACATAGCTTTAATCCTATTTCCAGCCTTTTTTCGTGTACTCATCATCATTGGTCCACCATTCAAAACCATATACTAACGACGTGGCTTCATATTCTTTTACATGAAATCACTTTTAAGTACTGACTTCCAAGATTTGTAATTGAATGGACAAGATACGTCTCATTTTAATTAGAGATTTTAACTTAAATAATGGATATGAAAAAAACACGGATGAAACCCATCTTTTTTAATAAGCCTTATGCATATAGCTCCGAAATCCCAATATGTATACGAATTGCCAGGTAAAAAACCAAAAAAAAAAAAAAAAGACTTTTTGGATATTGTTAGTTTAATTAGGTGTGAAGGTGGAATTAGATAATTAATCCACAAAATATTTTGAAGAACAATTCAGTAAATTATGAATCTATCTAGGTCAAAATTCTTTGTGGATTAACTAACAACACAACATACTCCAAGCAAAATTTACAAGTGCTGTATGCAGATACCTAATTCTACCTTGGAATATTGTGAATTAATAAATAAAATAAATTATTTCGAATTTTTCTAATTATATTCAGGGCGTTTTGAAAATTCGAAAATAATTTATTTTATTTATTAATTCACAATAATTCAAAGGTAGGGGTAAGGTCTCAGACATACATCCTACTTTTCTTGACCACTGTAGAATTACACTCCAGATGTAAGTATCATTATGAGTTAATCCACAAAAATTTTGACCTAGGTAGATTCATGAATTTCATTGAATTGTTCTTCAAAATATTTTATGGGATTAATTATCTAATTCCACCTCTACACCTAATTAAACTAACAATATCCAAAAAGTCTTTTTTTTTTTTTTTTTTGGTTTTTTACTTGGCAATTCGTATACATATTGGGATTTCGGAGCTATATGCATAAGGCTTATTAAAAAAGATGTGTTTCATCCGTGTTTTTTTCATATTCATTATTTAAGCTCAAAATCTCTAATTAAAATGAGACGTATCTTGTCCATTCAATTACAAATCTTAACAACAAGACCAAAAGTCGATTTCATGTAAAAGAATATGAAGCCACGTCGTTAGTATATGGTTTTGAGTGGTGGACCAATGATGATGAGTACATGAAAAAAGGCTGGAAATAGGATTAATAAAGCTATGTTTCCATGAAGTCTATTTCACATATTCACATAAGAATATGAAGCCAAATCAGTTGCCACACATAGGTCCCATTAATTTGGTAGACCAATGAGAAGAATATGTTGTTGGGCATTCACGCACAAATTTTGTGCGTGAAAGGCTAGACTCTTATTCTTACGGTTTGATCCTTTCACGCACTAAATTAGTGCGTGAAACCTACTTATGTTTTTTTTTTTTTTTTTTTTTTTTTTTTGTGTTTGTTTGGTTCAACTTTTTTTTTTTTCCTAAAAATCCGGGATTCGCTTTTTGACAAAGCTTAGGAGTCCATGGTTCGAAGGGATTCAATTGAATTTCATTTGTCCAAAAATTATATTACAAAATAAGGTAAAAACAACCTTTTCATGTAATGGTCGAGATGGTTTAAAAATTAGTTTAGATAACAAGTTAGAATTATACTTACCAGATAATACAAAGCAAGTGTTGGAGGAAATTGTTCTAGGCTAAGATGCCAAATGATGTTCATACTTGCCAACTATTTCAGTTCTGCAGTTATGACTTCTGGCCAAGAACCAACTGCACCAAATATGTTCATAATACAAAGTTTTCGGTGTGCAGTTTTCGGGAGTAATTCCTAAGAAAAGAAATAATAGTTAAAAAAAAAAATTGAAAAATATTATGATGTTCCTTGTCAAACACCCTATCCTTTGCCTAGAAAAATAAATAATTTTCATTTGCAAAAAGAAATATACAAGCGCACATTCGGTTAAGTCATATCCTATTAGTCATATTCCCTCCGTTACAATTTCTATGAATCCATTTGACTGGACATGGAATTTAAGAAAGCGTAGAACACTTATAAACTTGTGGTGTTAAATGAGTCACATATATTTTGTGTGACTATAAATCATTGCATAAAGGTAAATTATTTTCAAATATAGAAAGAGGCCACTCTTTTTTGCATGGACTAATAAGGAAATAGATTCACATAAATTGAAACTGAGGTATACTATTTTTTTAGTCAACTGTCAGGTCAAAAAGTTATCTTTAGTCATAAAAGTGCGTATTTCTTTAGTCATATCCTGTTAGTCATAAAACTGCTTATTTCTTTGTAAAAGATTTTACCTAATTTTTGAGGATTTTGCGAAGATTACCGTTAATAGAAGTAGCGGATGGAATATAACTTCCCATTCACAAAATATACATGTAACTTCTTAAGTAGATCAACCTCAAGGGATAGAAATAGCTGTTTGTCACATCACCTTTCACTTCTGAAAGTTCATTAGTACATAAGTAGCAAGTAACAAAGCGCCTTACTGATACATCACAACTGAAATGACCAGTTGAAACACCACATATATAGAAGCACCAAATGCGGGGCTGTCCTCATGCACGGTCTGTGTTCAACATGTAACAACAAAACTAGCATTAGAAACTTTTCGTCTTGTTAAAGCAAAATCATGAGCTCTATAATCAGTACCAGCTACGTCAAGGACATGAAAAAAGTGCTAAACCATTCAACTTAAGCAATGAACAAAACACAAAACTTATCTGATGTCTAGACCAGTGCCACTTCAAGTGGTATATGTTGTCTATTATAAATATCAAAAGAACTATAAGAAAAATCACAAGCATTATTCATGCCGATCCCCTGACAATATTATGCCTGCCCAAAAGGAGTAACTAGGTCATTTACATAGCATCTCTGGCTCCAATAGATATAACTGGCAAGAATCCCACACACACCCTTTGGCTTTTCTCTCTTGCTTCCGCAATTGAACGGCTCACAACATATGCAAATCAACAAATAGAACAACAGTATAAGTGAATGCAAGTCTGTCAAACTCATGACATTCTTTTACTACAAGGATTAGCTATTTTTGCTTACAGTGACTTGGGTCAAAATTTAAAAATATCACAATAGAGATAAGCGGTGTCAACATTTATAAATGTGAAGGATCAAATAAATTGCTGTAATAATATTATATAGTTTATTATCATTCTTGTTTGTATTACTAAGCCTTGGCTCATTGGTTTCTAAGCCTTGGCTCATTGGTTTAGTCTAGTTTTTTTAATATTAGAGGTAGGGTCTGCGTACATTCTACCCTCTGCAGACCCCACTTGTGGCCACTTGTGGGATTACAATGTCACTGGGTATTATGTTGTTGTTGACAAGGGTTTGATTCTATTCAGCTAATAACTTTATACCAAAAGAAGATAAAATTTGAAAATATGAAAAGAAAAATGTTTAGCTTGAGGTTCGAACCCCTAACCTCAATGAGAGAAATGGCACGCTTCACCGGCGACCAAGGAAGTTCCCTTGGTCAAGTCGTGTCATTTTTATTTTATGATTTATTTTGTCCATACTATTTCTATGGTTATTTAGTAAAATTGTCTAATGAAGCTGTGTCGGATGACACTACTTCATCCCACGTGCCTCCGCCCATGCTCATGAAATACAATAAACAGGTGTTTTGATCTCTCACGGGGTGAAACGCAACCATTGCACCTTATATTTTAATATTTTGAAAGATAAACAACAACATACCCAGTGTAATCGCACAAGTGGCTTTTGTGAAAAGTAGGATGTACGCAGACCTTATCCCTACCTTTGGGGGTAGAGAGGTTATTTCCAATAAACCCTCCGCTCAAAAGAAATGTAGCCAACCCAAGATTGTAAAAGAAAAATAAAACAGCAAAAAAGCAAGATACAAGATAACTGCAGCAACATATAGTAATACACATTGGAGAATAAGAAACTACTCTATAACTAAATAAAATTACAAAAAAGAAGAAGAGGAGAGCAGGAGGCCAGCACCCTACCTCTCCCGCACAAAGTGTGAGGTACAAAATATATAGAAATTCTCAAAAAGGGCCAAACTATAGATACACTATAATTTTTTCCATTGGTAGGTCAAATTCAAACTATAGATACAATTTACCACTCTGTTTAGAAACAAGATAAAAGAACTTCTTGTAGGAATGAATCTCGTTCAAGTAGCAAAGGTGACAAGCTTGCTCTTCAAACTACACTACCTTAGAATAGATAGGACTCTATTAAACGAAGTTCATGCCAAACTCTCTCTCCTATATTCTTTTTCTTTTGTATCCCCACCCCACCCTCATGATCAAAGCAGCTAAAATTAGGTTCCTACGAAGCAGTCTTGCTTATGTCAATGTTACTGTCAAAGTGAAAGAAATATGACCAAAAATGTAAAAATAATGAGAAGTTAGTCCCGAAGAAAATGTACTTCAAGCTATTAGCAGCAAGGTGAGCACCAAAACTAGTTCAAAAGCAAAACAGTTTAAAGATATCGATCCTTGACATTGCGAGTCTTGTTCTATATTTGAAATAACAAATAGAATCTGAAAGCACTTGAGAAGAAAGTACTCTTACAAGTTATTTGATGCACGATCGTTTTGATCTGAGCTTTTTCGCCCTTTCTTTTGTTGCATTCTCAGTTCCTTCAGTAGAAAAAGGACAAACTAGGCTTTCAATGTAGATTCGAGGCCTGCATCACAACAGTCATCACAGTTAATAACATATGGATATCTGAATGAGTCATATTTTGAATTGTGTATCATGAAAGTTGATCTAAACACCGTCAATATTTCACCTTTATTTGACATGAAAGAGGGTGGATACAAAATCCGATCATTTGGATACCTGATAGTAAACATCTTAGTCCAAGATTCCTTCACCCCATCATACTCCTTCATAACCCAAGCACCTAAATGAGTTCCCTTATAATCACTATAGACGCAAAGATCACTTCCCAACATTCCCACACACCAATCACTCTCTCCTACTCCATAAGAGGGCTTCTCCATCTTTTCCCATTTCTCATTAGCTAAATCAAAGGAAATAATGTTCTTGCCCCTACGCACATAACTAAGATGAGGACCGGCAGTTAAAGTATCTCAATAAAGCTTCCCATTCGCAAACAAACCTGAAGCACTTATTCTCATCTTTCTATAAGAGCCCGGAGCATTCAATATCTCCTCACGATAATCAACACTAATCCAAGACTCACTTTTTAGACTATATATTTTGACCTCAACGCCATCTAAACCACCATGATCATAAAATATACCCACTACCTAATAATCATCACGAAACTCATCATATCCAAAACCATATACGGCGCCATTTTTCTTTCATCTAGATTTAAAATCAGGCAAATTCTTGTGCTTTCTAGTTGTTGGATTCCATAGAAGAGAATATTCTGAATGATGGGCAAGAAAAATCAATCCATTACAAGAACCCACAATACTTATATCTTTACTTGCATTTTCAGGATTAAATTTCGGATCAATTTTATACTCTGTGAGGTAGAAAGTATAAAATGAAGCCCAAACATACTTTTGGGATATCCCATCAAACTTGGGAGATGGGATAAATTAGTCCCAGGATTATAATCTCGGGATAATTTAATTCCAAACGCCACCTACGGGTTTGCGATAAAAGACCCAACATAGTCCCTTACACAAAGTTATCCTTGTTCTTTCACATGGAGTACTAATAATATTACTCCGTCTGCTTTAATTTGTTTGTCTTACTTTTTTTTTTGTCTGTTTAACAAAGAATGCCTTTTTTTTCCCGACAACTTTTTGATTTCAACTTTCCACATGACATGTTTAAGATCACAAGATTAAAGAGTATTTTGGTACATTCAATGTATTTTTTGTTTAAGACTACAAGATTCAGAAATCTTATTTTACTTTCTTAAATTTCAGCAATACAAGTTAAAACTAGACAAATAAATTCAAACGGAGAGAGTAGTACACTTTTGATGCTCTCCAGAATTCTTTTATTTTTTATTCTTGGTTTTGTCCATAGTTTGGTGTATGTAATGTTTAACTAGTCGGTCTTGTTATCGAGTAAAAACAATACCTCTATAGGAGAGAAAGTGACATGAAGGGTGCTCCTTGTTCTCTTTATAAGTCCAAACAACATTATAGCTAAATCAAAGAACATACATGTTGTGCAAACTATTTTATGTATTTCTCAGGCATTAATTACTTCGAAAAGTAAATGTATGAAGCTCTCGCAAGTATTTTAGAAGACAAGTTCCAAATTTCAAGACGGAAGCCTAGAGAGGATTTCGGTGATGATTTCTGCTGGCAGAATAGGAATTTTTTAAGTTTGAATTTGATGGAAATTGAGAAAGTTTTGTTTTTTTGCCACCTTAAGTGTCGATTGGAGGCTTCAGATTCCCGTTGCAGAAATTTGCTTTCAAGTTCTATTTTTTTTTTTTTTAAAAAAAAAAAATGAGGAAAGAGGTTTCCACGAAGTTTTGCGCAATTGTGACTATACCAGAACTTATTTTCCTTTCTGAAAAACTTAAAAAGGATTTACAAACGGGTCAAAAGTAAAATGCTTATCAATACCTCTTTACTAAATTATCAGTGTTATTAGCATTTAATGCTTAGATATTTATTTTTAAAATCAGCTTCAACACCTGAAAGTGCTTTTCACGCGCTCTAAGACGTCCTTAAACTTCGACTACTAGTTTGCTTGATCAAAATTAACGAAGTCTCGCTAGTACTACGTCATAGATATTTATAATTTTTCTACATAAGTCCACCTACTAACTTCAATTTTCTTCTAAAACACTATATTGGTGGTAGTGAATTGAATAATGCTCCGCTTCAAAAACATTTTTGAAGCTTGATTTTTGCTTCTTTATGTGAGGTTTAGGGATAGCGTTTAACTGGAGGCTGATTTTTTACTCCCACTATCTCAATTTACGTGGTACTTTTTGACTTGACACAAAATTTAAGAAAGAAAGGAAGACTTTTAAAATTTGTGGTCGAAAACAAATCTTAAATATTTGTGTGGGTACAATTCATTTAATTAAGGATAATTTTTTTACATTTAAGTTGTTTCTAATTATAGAAAAATGACATTCTTTCTTGGACGGATTAAAGTCTGCCACATAAATTAAGACAGAGGGAGCATTTTAGATACGAAAAATGGAGATTAAAAAAAAAAAAAAGTAACGCCGTTGCCGGGGATCGAACCCGGGTCACCCGCGTGACAGGCGGGAATACTTACCACTATACTACAACGACTTCGTTGTTAAAAATCTATCATTATCCCATATAAGACTCTACAAGCACAGAACACAAACGCAACTATACAAAAGATAAGAGTAATAAATAAAGCTTTTACCTCAGAACTTTTTTTTTTTTTCCTCCTGAACTGAATGATATATTAATTAAAATGCGGGTATTAAAAGAGTCATTACAGTACTGGGGTAGATCGAAAAGATGCTACTTCTAAATTGTCTTTGTTTAACGAAAGCCTAATAAAAGACGGAGGGGAATTCCAAAAATGCTACAACGCAGAATGATGGTGTAGTGGCAGAGAAAGAAATTTATTAAGTGATTAAAAGAAATCAAAGTTATGACCTAAAATAATTCTTTAAATTGCATTTGCCACTACAATAGAATTCAAAAGTTAATATTATATACACACAAATATTCTTGCCCTATTTTTGTAGTACAATTTTCCAACCATGAACCTTTCTTGATTGTAGTTACGCCGCTGGATGCGTTAGACGTTCTCTATTTTTAACAAAGATTATATATAGTATTTTTTCCTTTCCAATTTATATGACACTCTTTTATTTTTACTCCGTCCTAAAAAGGATGACACATTTCTATATTTAATAACAATTCAATTTTTGCTACTTTGTATATTTGTCGACAAAGCTTATAAGGAAATAATTAATTTTTTTCTTGTAATTGATTTATTTCCTTGTATTATAGGATCTTGTATTTATTTTACTACTTTGTATATAGAATATTTAGTATTCTTAGTTGATTCTCTGTATATGATCTTTTTTTTTGTTTCCTTCTTATAAGTTATGTTTTCTTAGTTTATGCTAAGTTTCGTATCTATACATTAACTCCAAATTAGAGAAGAGCAATACGAATCAAAATATTTTTGTAATATCATTATTTGACACTATTAAAAAGACTATTTTCTCAACATCTATATATAATATAAAGCTAGGCATAGATAAGGTGATGTGACATCTCTCTATGACCACCATTGATACTTATCTTTTTTGTCAATTTTTTGACCATTTTACCTCATTTTTCTAATTAAAAATGAAATATAATCATGAAAAAAAAAACTAATTCAATACAAGCATTAAAAGGTTACTTATTGAAATTAGATGCTCAATGTTCAATTCTTTAATCATGGACAAAAAGGAACGCATACCGTCTCCATTTTGGGCAATACTGAAGGAATTGATAAGGCCTTTTCTTCCAATTTTTTAGTATAATAACTCTCATTAATTACCGCCTTAACTTGACCAACTCAACACTATTCTAATATGCATAATTAACCTGATGAATATAAAGGAAAGAAACGGCAAATATCAAAAGATAAGCTTTTAATTACAATAATTATAATAAATCCATCAAACTTGTGGCAGAGATTATGGAGGAGGAGAAGAGTTGTGCAAGTTATGGAGGTTGGCTGTATACAGCTTGTAAAATTGTTGTGTCTCGGCTGTAGCATCTAAGGAAATTCTCAACACCCAGCAACAACGACTTCAAGCTTTCTTTTGTTTTCGTATGTTGATTTAATTAAATATATATCTTATGATCTTACTCCAAAGATCCAACACCATCTTCTCCATATTTTTACAGCTTCATTGGTGATTTTTTTGCAGTCATGAAAACAGAACAAAAATTATCGGGTATCGCTTTTTTCCTTCATATTTATTTCCTTCTTAGGGTTAAATTGGATAGTATTTAAGTTATATATTACGTTAGAATAAGAAATTTTGCATATTCGATTATTTTTACATGTTATATCGTGTAATTTATTGTATTTTCAAGATTACCATATCTTAGATGATCACGACTAAAAACAGGTCAAAAATCGAAGGTCAAAACCAACAAAGCAAAACCAAATTTGACAATATCGGAAAAGAATGGTTTGGAAGATAAACCGACGGATTTCGTCAAAAAACCCTGAACTCCAATGTAACTTCCGTCTTTGATCGGTTTCTTTTTCAAGACCGGAGGGGATCCTTGGGAGTGGACGTGGTTTAAACCGAGGGAGGCCATCGGTTGTTTAAATATATAAATTCCGGTTTGTATGATAAAAAATATATATATTTATAATACAATATTTTTTAATATAATATGTTTATATAGGCAAGGGTTGTGTAACTGTATGTTCTTGAATGAATACTAATAAGTTGATGTTGACTTCTTTCCTGCAAAGTGGTAGTACGAACACGATTGAATATGAGGAATAAATGGGAGGAACTTCATTCAGATCGCATATTCGATGGTAAGATTTTCACATTCATTTGAAACTTTTGACGTCAATTCTGTAATTTCTTTTCTTGATTTAAATTTAATGAAATAAACATTAACTTTAGGTTTGTTGATTTTTATAGATGAAATAAAATCAATAGTAACGGGCAAAGGAGAAAGAGTTGGTTTATGTATATGGGGTTTATAATGTTTTTTATATTAGTTATACCAGGAGCTAGGCCAAACAAAATAAATATCACATAGAATAAAAAATTGTATAATGACATGGGTATTAGTCGAAAATTTTAAAAAATATAATAAATGAGATTGATAATGATGAAGGCAAAATAAACATATCATAGAATAGGAGGAGAAAATGTCAATTCTTCAAAATTGGGAAAGGTATTTGATTTTAAAGCAAAATTAGAGAGGGAAAATAATTTTTACCCATAATTTAAGGGATTTGTTTTTCTTTTTGGATAGATCTAATTATGTAAGGTGATAAAATGTCAAAGTATTTTTTTTTTTTTAGAAAATAGTGATAATAATAAAACGGATTAAGACTTAAAAAGACTATTTTATAGTATATTCAATTTTCGAATATAGTAAATTAGTTTGTAAAGGTAATGAGATATTTCACGACCGCGCGAATTTTGCTCTCAGAAGAAAATATGCAAGGAAAAAAAGAGCCACAGAATTACTTTTCTTATTATGTCCAATGTAAACCGTGTAAGCAATACGTGGCGGTCACACATGCACGCAATAGATGAACTGCACCTGGTGTCATGGAAGATGAATTGGGCCCACAAAGGACAAATATGTCTTCACAGTCAAAGGTTACAACATGCATACAGTAACTGCACAAATTTAACCAATTAGAACACTACTAAAACATTGAAATTACAAAAATGTCCCCATGCAGGCAAGCAGGCATGTTGACCTGCTGCCTGCTTATTCCGACAGAGACACCAACTGCTCCACATGCTACCATTCTTACCGCAGTCCACACTAAAGCTAGAAAAGATGCATGTGCGATGCGACACCTCTAGTGCCTTTAAAATTATTTATCTTTTTTCTCCTTTTTTTTGGCCTTTTCTTTAATTATACAATGTAAAACTCAAATTATCTCTTGATTATTATGCTCAATGATAGACAATTGAATTTAATATGATAGGAAACTGAAAGTATTCAAATCATGTATTACGCGATTACTCTATTAATGACGAATTTTAATACATCCGTTAAAAGCCTTTCAATTTCTAAAACGGCCAACTTTAGCATATAAAACAAAAAGGTTGCAGTATTCTTCGTATTCTTTTATTATCATTCGATTAATATTGCCCACTCCTAATGTTAATTCAGCTCTAGAGGTAATGTTTTCTCCTATGTTGTTATTTTTGTTTCTTAGTGACTACTTTTTATTTATTTTTTTATTTTTTATGCTTTGTCGTCGTTATGACAATCAGGCTCTGCGATTAACCTTTTTGTTGCACCAGTAAAAGTTACTTCTATCAAATGTACTTTCTTACTAATGGTGTCATGATTTATACTTTTGTTGGTGAGCTTATGGTCTAATTATAATAAGCTGGTGAGTGGTGAGTACTACTACAAATGATCTATACTTTAAGATGTTTATTTGGTCTTAACTTTGCCCACTTTTAATTGGCATTTTCAATTTGACTGACATTTAAGCTGAAGTCGATTGATTAAGCTAATCTATATATAATATAAAGTTAGGCATAGACAAGGTGATATGATACTTCTCTATGGCCACCATTCCTATTTATCTTTTTTCTCATTTTTTTTTTGAAATTTTCCCCTTGTTTGATAGTAAAAAAATCTCCAAAAAATAAGTAAATAAATGCACCTCCTTTATGTCATTAACAAATTCTTACTCCATTATTATCCCGCAATGGTTTTCTATGGCTCTGACTAACGTTTAGGAGTGCACGTAGTCTAGCACTTGAATACTTTTGGAAGGCATTTATTTATGTGAATTCTTCAATTGCTTCCCAAAACAACAGTTATTTGTTTTGTAACTGATATATTTAATGAGTATGTTATATTGGATAAGGGAATTATGGGAAGGTAGTGAATGAAAGCCATATGTAAAATAATGGCAAATTTAAGGAATAAGATGAATTAAAAGAGGAAGCACGAAAAGGAAGAGAGAGTGAAGTTAAGGGGTTTAAAAGCCAAGGTGGCTTTTGAAATTCTTAGGCCTGAACCATTACACCAATCAATGAATGTCAATATTGCTGCAGGGTTTAGTTACAACCGTTATCGGCGCAAACTGATGATTATCACTCATTTACGTCTTTTGCTATACCCATGTTTCCTTTGACATTAAATTCCATTACTTCACCATTGATAACATGAGTATAATTGCAGCCAGAGTCAAGCCTATAAATATTACTGTAGTAGCATTTTGATTTCAACCACAAATCCTCTTCCACTTCGAAACCAGCTTTGTTTCCGGATTTATATACATATTAGATTTTTGTCGCCTTCTCTTTTTGTGAATCTGCATCTTCAAAGGATTAGCAAGAAGATAGGAAAATAATCGTACAGAGGATTCACCACTGTTTTTTGAACGTCTGCCTTCGTACCCTGCTGCGTCAACGCTAATCAATGAATATGAGGATGAAATAAAAGGTTTGTTGAGGAAGCTAGAGACGAGTCTCATAGGGTAGCGAAAAAGAGTGTATTTAGGATTTCATGAGACACTTTTTTTTCTCTGCTTTTCTGTTCTCCTCCTCCTTTTTTTTTTGAACTCCTTAACGTTATACTATATGTGGTATATACATTTATTTGGGGATGTATTTAGAATTTTTTTTTTTATATAAAATGAACGAGGAAGAATTGTAGGAATTTTGCATAAATCTTGGAGTAAAATGTGGATTTTATTTATTTTACGCTAAAATCAAGATGAGTAAATTAAGAGAATATTACAAAAGATGAAGTAAAAGTAACATAAGGTGGCAATTTGAAGAGGTTATGAGTGATTTTGAGTAGAAAGAAGGAAATGAAAATGGTAAAAAAAAAAAAAAAAAAAAAGGAAAGAGAGGAAAAATAAGAAAGGAAAGAAGATAAATTTTATGTATATCTCCATCTTGATTCCATCATCCACGTCTATTTGTGGCCAAAATTTGTGCATGTGCATTCACTTAATTTGTGGCCAAAATTTGTTGAGTGCTCTTTTCTTATTTTGTTCCCTTTCATTTACCTTTGATTTTATTCTTAGATTAAAAAAATCTTTTGAAGATAATTATATTTTAACTGACGACACATATCAAATATATTACATAGTACAATCATCTACAATAATATAATTACCTACACATATACATCTACAAAAGAATGTAAAAGTAATTTCACCTAAAATTAAACATTTAGTAAAGTTTAATATTTCTAAATAATGAAATTAGAGGAAATATTTGAAAATTTGTAAGGAAGAATATTCATGATGTAAAAGAATTTTTAATGATAATGTTGTCATGGTACTTACTTTCATAAGATTACGTTATGGGTTGAATTTCTGGCTTCGTTTTTAAAATAAAAGTTCTATGAAATATCTCTGAGTTGAAATTATAAACATGTATTTTAGATTATATGTTCTAAGTAAATATAAAAACATGTTTAGTTTTTGTATTTTTTTTAAAATTATTTCATGTTCAACAATAAAAAAATAAAAAAATTCGTAACTGAAGTGTTTTAGAATCGCGCGAAGCGCGGCCCAATTTACTAGTTTTTAAGTATCCCAAAGAGAAATCTGTTGTAACAAATAGTCTTGATAGCCAATATAAAGAATCTCAAACCGTAGACGTAAGATCGTTGTCCTGCGTAAACGTAAATGGAATTTAAGTTTCGTGTCTACTTCTTTGATTCAGTTAAGGAATTTAGTTGGTTTAAATAGAAAGAAAAATGGAACCACATAAAAGAGAGCATTAGAGATGCAAATGAATGAGCATGCAACACCACACAAGGTTACGTTATGAGTCCGGAGCCTAAATGACACAAATTTGGATCAAAATTTCCAAAAGGGGTTGTGGCCTACGCAATAAACCAAAATGGGTCAATCGTGTAGTCCTACACGATTTACCCATTTTTTAACTGCTTCCGTCTTTCCGTCCGTGAAGTTTAAAAAAAAATAAAAAATTAAAGGGCAAATCGGATACCACTACACGATTTGCGAAAAATTCTTTTTGCAAATCGTGCAGATGTACACGATTTGCAAAATTAATTTTGGCAAATCGTGTACATGTACACGATTTAACTCATCCCATGTCAATGAATTCAATGAGCAATTTTAGTTTAATTCAATGAGCAATATCCCACGTCAATGAAACTGTAACAATAACTTTTATGCCTTTAGCTAAACATTTAATCACTTTGTACAATAAACAAATTGCTATTACTCCCTCCGTCTCAAATTATTTGCCGTGGCTACTAAAAATAGTTGTCTCAAATTATTTATCGTTTTAGAAGTTCAAGACAAAATTAATTAATTTTTTTCCATTTTACCCTTAGTAAAATTTTGTTATTAATGGAGATGACATGCATATATATGAGTCAACATTTAATGAAGATAGATTATAATTTAGATGTAAATAAGGGTAAAGTAATCAAGACTCCCTCCTAATTAATATTTCTTAAGAGATGTGTAAAATAAAAAAGAGACAAATAATTTGAGACGGAGGGAGCATTATATTTCATTATTCAAACATGTATAGTTAACTATCGATCAATTACAAAACTATTTTATCTTTAATATGATATAGAAGGTGGACTTCTTATACTCGCTACTTCATCAGGAAAAAATTACCCTCTGAAAATCATATTAAAGCTAAAATAGTTTTGTAATTGATCGATAGTTAACTATACATGTTTGAATAATGAAATATGATGCTCCCTCCGTCTCAAATTATTTGTCGCCTTTTTATTTTACACGTCTCTTAAGAAATATTAATTAGGAGGGAGTCTTGACTACTTTACCCTTATTTATATCTAAATTATAATTTATCTTCATTAGATGTTTACTCTTATATATGCATGTCATCTCCATTAATAACAAAATTTTACTAAGGGTAAAATGGAAAAAAAAAAAATTAATTTTGTCTTAAACTTCTAAAACGATAAATAATTTGAGATAACTATTATTAGTAGCCATGGCAAATAATTTGAGACGGAGGGAGTAATAGCAATTTGTTTATTGTACAAAGTGATTAAATGTTTAGCTAAAGGCATACAAGTTATTGTTACAGTTTCATTGACGTGGGATATTGCTCATTGAATTAAACTAAAATTGCTCATTGAATTCATTGACATGGGATGAGTTAAATCGTGTAGATGTACACAATTTGCCAAAATCGTGTACATCTACACGATTTGCAAAAAGAATTTTTCGCAAATCGTGTAGTGGTATACGATTTGCCCTACAATTTTTTTTTTTTAAAACTTCACAGAGGGAAAGACGGAAGCAGTTAAAAAATGGATAAATTGTGTAGGACTACACGATTAACCCATTTTGGTTTATTGCGTAGGCCACAACCCCTTTTGGAAATTTTGGTCCAAATTTGTGCCATTTAGGCTCCGGACTCGTTACGTTATGGTAGCGTGATAAAACTTTTTAATGTGAATTCGAATTGATCAGGCTTGAAAATCAAATATCAAACACCGAGAAAGAAAAATAGCAAGGAAAAGAAATGAAAGAAACGTGAAATGAATCTTTACTTTCTAGAAAATATATTGTTTTCCCCCTTTGTATGATTTGGGAAACATTCATATGCAAATGTGTTGTCAATAAACCATCACATCAGATAAGGGGGTGCATTGACAAACACTGTTTGCAAATGGATTTAAGTTTTGGGAATTCTTTTATATGAATAAATTTACACAATGAGTGTAAGTTCATCTGTTGTCTACATTATTATTTTTAGGTAATTAATTTCAATTATTATAAGAAATTACTTGGAATTATATCTTAAGTGATTGGATAGTATATAAAAATTTACACAATGAGTGTAAGTTCATCTGTTGTCTACATTATTATTTTTAGGTAATTAATTTCAATTATTATAAGAAGTTACTTGGAATTATATCTTAAGTGATTGGATAGTATATAATTTGTTTATATTGTTAGTGTAAAGAAACTAAAATTAAACACTTTATATATTATGAATATGTAAATTTTATACTATTAATGTAATTTTAATTTGTGGCAGCAATATCAATAACCGTTTTTACCAAGTTATCAATTAAAATTACCTTATAGAAAATAATATGATTATGCATTGCACCGTTAACATATACAACTTAATCTATTCACCAATTTGTCCATGTAATGACTTGAGATACCATGAAACAGAACGGAGTTTCATTTTCCAAAATGTAAAAATAAAAAACTTAACGGAGTTATCAGCGTTAATTTATGTAGAATGGTGTTTATTCAACTGAAAAAAGAAATAGCATTTTGATTGAAAAATTTCATTTCATATACTAAAAGCAGTCCAATTAATGTGACCTCTTGATCGTTCTACAAATAAAGAACTACAAAAGGACTCAACCCCAATGAAAACTTATCATAATAATTATACTAAGAAATTAAACAAGATAAAATTAACTATCAACAAAATTCCATTAATAAATTAATCAACAACAGCTCATTGGAGGAAGATCCAAGTTCTTCCCACTAGACTGTTTCTTAAAAACCCTACTTCCAAAAACCAAAAACCCTAACGAGTGTCCAACAATAGCAACCAAAAACACACCACCATTAAAAGACATAACTGCCAACATGACAATATAAGCCAAACCAATTCTCAAACCATACAGGGTTGTCTGAAGAAGCCCGGCAGTTACATGGTCAGCATTCTCGTTAATGTAATTGCTATGAGACAGAAATTCGACGAAAATGGCCATGAAAAAGACAACAACAAGTGCCAAGATGTACATGCCCAAATTATCATATCCAGGCCAACCTGAGAAGAGAATCTCGGTATTCTTTCCCCAGAAAAATGTCATGTGCATCATCATGTGTCGATGGTTCATCATCATCCCGCTGTTATGAAAAAGAATTAAGAGAAATTAGGGAGGAAACCAGAGAGATAATGTTAATAAATTCATTGTATTATTCATCGCATTAAACTAAAATAAAAGATTATACCACTATTCATAGAGAATTAAAAGAAATAAAATAAAAGAGAATATACTATATTCCTCATAGACTCTAAACTAAAAGGAAGATAAATATTTTCCCATTATTATACTCTCTCTATTTCAATTTATTTGTTACAGTCTTTTTAATCCGTTTAAAAAGAATGTCTATTTTCTAATTAGTTGACAAATCTTTAATTTCAAGATTCCACCTGACATGTTTTAAAACCACAAGATTAAAAGACTTTTTGATATATTATACATATCTTTAGTTAATAACCAAAAAATTCAAAAGTTTTCTTCACTTTCTTACTTGTTTGGCCATGAGAATTATTCATTATTTTTTGGAAATTTTTTTCACTTTATTTGAAAATTAGGGTTTGGCAATGAAAATTCCAAATATAACTTAAAGTTATATTTGGAATTAGGAAAACACCTAAAATCCTCTTTTCACTTTTTTTATTTCAATACATTCAAACAACCAAATATTCTTTGCAAAAACTATAACCAAACACAACCCCATCCTCAACTTCAACTTCATAAATTCCAAATAAAGTGAAAAATAATTGATTTCTATGGCCAAATGCCTATTTAAACTCCGTAATCAGTCAAACTACAAACAAATTCAAACTGAATAGAAATCCTAAACTTGAAATTAAATACTCTAGAATAGTCCTAAATAAAAAAGAAAGTAAGTATTCTAATGTTAATACAGATCATAAAATAGAAGGAAAGTAAATTTTAATACCCGCCTCCTCCTGTGCCGTTGTTCATGGCAGCTGAGGATGGTGGCGGCGCCATAGCCATACCATGCATGTGGCCGTCGTTGTTCATTTTTTTTTCTCCCTTTATTCTTTATTATTCTGGGTTGAATTAGGACATTTATGTTGAAAATGAGAGCGAGAGTAGGAGGCAACTGGCAAGTTGTCCTGTTATCTTTAAGTAAGCAAAAAACGAAATTATTTGATAGTACATTGTAGTAAATGTACTATTTTTTTCTAGTACAAATTAACATATATGGTAGGTAGGGATGTACAGACCAAATCGACAAACCGCACCAAACCGAGAAAAAAACTCGACTTGTGATTTGGTTTGACTTGGTTTGCTGTTAAAAAAAAAAAACCCGACCATAATTGGTTTGGTTTGGTTTTAGCTAAAAAAAGTCAAACCGAACCAAACCGATCCGACATTACGTGTATTCGATTTTTAAAATATTATATACATAAAAATATTTATTTATAATGTACTTTGTAAATATTTCTTAAATTTTTTCATAGATTTTTGTCCTTTATCATATTATTTTAAGCTTGAACTTAGAATTTTGAATGCCAATAAGTTTTATATCCCATGGATGTTAGTAACTCAAATAAACTCCAAATCAAAACCAACTCAACACTAATGCTAACAAAAGAAATTCAATTCTAATACTAGGAATGATAGTAATGTTGGATATCTATTCTTTAGTTTTGCTTAATTGGTTTAGAGCGTAAAAATACATAGCTTAATTTTTTTCTTTGTCATGTAATTAATACTTATTAGCCGTACTTATTTTAGCGTAACTTAGTATCTAGATTAAAGTCATTTTCTTTATGGCTTATTAATTAGCAATACTTATTTTAACCGATTTTATTATCTTTTTTGTTGAATATTTTAATACGATGTCATCGCCCATCTCACAATTTGTGTTATTTTCTTAAGAGACATCTTAGTTATATAGTTGTATCTTACTAGGACTAAAGAAATATTTGAAGAAAAGTCATATGTTTTGTACGAAGACTTTTTCGGAAAAAAACCCGAACAACCCGAAAAAATCGAATAACCCGAGAAAACCCGAAGTTGAAAAATCCGAATTTTATTGGTTTGGTTTGATTTATAAATTTAAAAACCCGAGCAATTGGTTTGGTTTGGTATTTAAAAAATTCGAACCAACCGGGTCCATGTACACCCCTAATGGTAGGAATAGAATTTTAAAAGAGATTGTTTTCCCTTAATTAGAAATGAAGAACAATTTCAAAAAATTTCTCCAAGTTTAAGTTTGTAACGTTAACGTCCTATTTAGTTTGTACTTTGTAATACTACACTTATTTCCTTTATTTTATATTTCTTGGTAATAATTTCTTTAAACTATTTGTCATTAATGCAAAATAATTGCAATTTCACAATAATTCTTGATTTTGATAGGTTGAATTAGGAGATTTATATTGGATATTAGGAGAGTGACAGTAGGAGGCAACTGGCAAGTTGTCATGTGATCTCTTTAAGTAAGCAACGAAATTATTGATAGTACATTGTAGTAAATGTACTTTTTTTATTAGTACAAATTAACATAAATAGTCGGGGTAGAATTTTAAAAGGAGATTGATTTTCCTTTAATTAGAAGTGAAGGACAATTTCAAAAATAATTCTCCAAGTTCAAATTTGTAACGTTAACGTCCTATTTAGTTTGTGAGATACTACACTTGTCTCCTTTAATTTTATTTTTCTTTTAATAAGTACTTTAAACTATTTGTCATTAATGCAAAATAATTGCAATTTCACAATAGTTCTTGATTTTTGTCGGTTGAATTAGGAGATTTATTTTGGAAAGAAGAAGAGTGAAAGTAGGGGGGAACTGATGGAAAGTGGAGCAATCTTTAAATAAGCAAACGAAATTATTGATAGTACATTGCAGTCAATATAGACTTCTTTTTCGTACAATAATAATTAACATAAATGGTACTAGAATTTAAAAGGAGATTGATTTTCCCTTAATTAGAAATGGAGGGCAATTTTTAAAAAAATTCTCCAAGTTCTGTTTGTAACATTAACGTCCTATTTAGTTTGTGATACTACACTTATTTCCTTTATTTTATTTTCTTGTAATAATTACTTTAAACTATTCGTTATTAATGCAAAATACTTGCAATTTGACAATTACCCCATTCTAAATTACTCTCTTTTGATTAAATAACTCAATACATATATTTTTAAGGATTAAAAAAGGATAATAGCATTTTTGGTCCCTAATTATAGATATATTCTAATTTTGGTCCTTGTGATGTCTAACGAAACACATTTAACCTTCAATTAATCGAAATATTTAGTCCTTCTAGGTAAGAATTATGTTGTATTTGAACTACTTTAGATCTATAATACTGTTAAATATGGGATAACACTACAAGCTTAACATAATGAATGATTAATTGAGTGGTGGAGCGACTAATAATTATGGTAAATTTGTGAATATTTACAAGCAAAATATCAAAAGTACACATTTCTATTAATTGAAGTTTAAATGTGCTTTGTCAAATATTACAAAGATCAAAATTATAATTTATCAATAATAAAGGGATCAAAAGTGCTATTAACCCAATTAAAAATATAATATTCTAGGCTAGCTGGTTTAGACTCAATAGTCTCTCTTAGACTCGAACGTCCTAAACTTACATTTTATTATTTTCTTATTTATTTATTTTATTCAAAGAGCATTCTGAATTCATGAAAAGAAAATCGTTAATCGTCTCTCCAGCAGAATACTCTTTTTAATTAAAAGATGAAGAAGAAGAGAGAAATAAAAATGATATGCACATACATACTATATCAACATAAATATGAAGGATTGCGGGAATGAATTGCAATGGATGTTACCACAAAGTACCAACGGATGTGGTGGGATGAATGAGATTCTACAATCAAAGGTGGATTCTGAATTACGACAAGGCTAGTGCATTATTGTGAAGAGGTGGGTTCATGGGATAAATTTAACTGGCTCAACAAGATAGACATAAGATTTGAACTTCTAACCTCACTTAATCATGATCGCATTAAATGATATTTTGAACTTGGGTGCACACATCTACATTTAAAATTACTGTGTTTCGCTGAACCGGTAAGCCATAACACTAGGACAGCAACACATCATAGTAAGACAGCAACGTTGAACAACATGATAGAGAAGCATCATCAAGTAAGATTCGAATATGGTGATTATAGTAGAGAAAATGATGAAAATGGTCCCTTATGTTTGAGGGTAGGTTCAAAATTAGTCATAATTTTGATTTTTTTAAGATTGTCAAAAGTTAACACTTTTTTCATAACACATATACCGAAATTTGTCTGTTAAATTTGGCGGAACTATAAAAAAGGGGAATTAGCGGGAACTCATAGAGGTACAATTTTTTTTTAGATTTTGTTGTTTATAATTTATTTCTAGAGTTTGGTGCAGCTTTTTGAAGTATAATTTTTAGTTAATGATTGAAAAATTAAGGTCATTTGTTTAATACACATAAATATTAAATTCAAACATATTATCACAGGAGATAGAGGGCGACATAAAGTCCTAAAATCGATCAGCATTTACTTCTGGGTGCACATGCCTCAGCTAGGATCACTTGTGTTATTGTTTGCTGTTCAGGAAGTGGATCCATATATTGTTATTTTGAGCTATATCATCATTGCTAGAATACACGATCTTTCAAACTTTAATCTTGATCAGCCACTACAAAAAACTGAAATTAGCTATGAACTTCATTGCTAGCACAGCGCTAAATCGCTCGTAACTAATAATTTTTTTATAGTCTATACTATCAATCCCTAAATAAACAGCCTTTTGAAGAAATGTCGGGTAAGGCTCTGTACAATAGACCTTTGTGGTCCGGCTCTTTCCCAGACCTCACGTATAGCGGGAGCTTAGTACACCGGACTGCCTTTTATCTGTCGCTAAATAGGATAAGCAATGGATTTTGCTGTTTAACTATAGATCAATTTGTCCTTCGCTCATTCCTGTTCTTTTAATATTGACAGACTCTGCTAGAGATGAATTCTGTTAGACTCTTCAAGGAGTTATGTGATGAGCCACCATCTAGAAAAGACATCTGGAGTTTCTGTTTCATATCAAGTACTCTTTGCCTCAGTTCTTTACCTTCTTCTTCCACCATAAGTTTTCTTATTGTACTCTCTATGACACATCTAGTCAAATCATCAGGTCCTATTTCAAGGCCTATCTTCCATACATGAGTCAAGTATCTCGCGTTCACTTTCTGATCACCAAAACATGGCCTACAAATCATGGGAACCCCTTCGAGAATACTTTCTAAAGTTGAATTCCAACCGCAATGACTCCAAAATCCTCCAACTGCAGGATGTGCCAAAACTTCTTTTTGTGGTGCCCATTTCACTATACGACCTCGATCTCCAACTGCTTCCAAGTATCCATCGGGTAGGTCATGTTCGATAGAACTTGGCCTAACTACCCATAAAAATGATTGGTTGCTATTGAACAATCCCCAAGCTGTCTCAATGAACTCATTTTTATCCATAACTACTATACTCCCTATGCTTACATAGAGAACAGAATTAGGGGCTTGAGTATTTAGCCATGAAATGCAGCTAGTATCCTCCTCCACTAAACTCGTTTGCGAGGAGGCAATTTTGTGTAAAGGCCCTATTGTGAAAATAGGAACTCGATAATGTTTTTGAAGCCATGACAATGCGTGATTCTCAAGGTTTTCAATAGTGTTAAAAATTATAGCCACAGAGAATCCTAAATTAACCACCTTTTCAAATAACTGTAATTTAGGCTCTGGAATTTCGGAAATGAGATCGCAGGGAAGATCCTTGAACCTGAGAATAGGTACTTTGGGCACCGGATCCAGCAACTGAGACTCTGCAATTGGTATAAGTTGGTAAATTAGTGTTAAAGCTCAGGACCAAGTTGTGACAATAATTTGTGAAAATACCTAACTTTGAGAAAGGATAATAACGTCTGTCTCAGTCCGTCGCTCATAAATGTTGTCATTTTTCCTTCTTTGGAAAAAAAGTTTTTATGAAATAAAACATTTTTAGGAATCAAATAGCAGAACATTGAAAAATAAGGTTTTTCTATTTTTTCGACGTACCAAACACAATATTCTCCATAAACTATACCTGGCAAGGGAAAGTAATTTTCAGCCTTGAGTGAGAAAAAGGCGCAAACAGCTTCCATGTAAGCACAACTACTAGCCCGAAGAAGAATAGTTGGAAGTTTAAGGTGAACAGCCACTTCAGTTGTGAAGTACATGAGGTGGTCATAAATAATACAAGATATTTGGCCATAGATTTCTGGTTTTTCCATCATTTGGACCAAATAGTCTCGGAAAGGAACTCTGCAATTCACATTCATTTCTGGTATAATGTCAAACAGATTCAAGAAAGAAGGATCGTTGTTTGACAAGCCATCCTTCAATGGAAAGAATGTGAATTCAGGATGTTTGGAGCTATCCGGAGGATTGAGCTCCGAGTGATTAATAACAATGGAGAAACCCTTAGCATGAAGCAGAGAGGCCAGTTGAAGCATAGGTGTTATATGCCCTTGGAACGGAGATGGTACGAGCACCACGCAACAGCTTTTTCCTTCTTCAACAGCCATATGCCTCGTCCACAGTGACCAATCCAAAATTTAGATGTTGTGGATTCTAACAGAGAGATAGGCTCTGAAATGTAAGTGTAACTATATTTATAATTTTTTTTCACAAATCTATATAGGATTTGACCCCGAAGCACTAGGTTATCTGGTACTTGGGCTTGTGGTTGGATCCGCTACTGCTCAGCCTGATCCTCCGTTTGTTATAAACTTTGTATTGGACTTTGTACTACATAGGTGGCGATTTAAAGAGTTGAGTTTGACAAACAAGTCTGCACGAATACAAATGGTTAAGCTTGAAATCTAAGAATTCTACGTTCATATCTATGCAGCATATATTTGTTATACTGTTTGTTTGATCTTTGAATAAAGGGACCCTACATTTATATGATGGGCAGCAGATATTGTAAACTACAAACAGCCGGCTTATGCTTAACTTTACTGCTTGTCTTTCAATAATTTATATTATTAGACAATAGCAAAAGATAAAAATGCAACGCAGCTAGCAGTACAATATTATAATACTTGAAGAAGAATTAGCACTTACTATTTGTCTTCCAATTAGTTGACATGGTCAAAGAATAGAAAAAACATGCAGCTAGCAAAGAGTATATGCATGCTTAACTTTCAGAGAAAAGGTCCAAAATATTCCCGTATGTTTGAGCTTGGAATCAAAACCATCCCTATTCTTTAACCTAGAGAATTAATAGTCCTCTAACTATGCATGCCAAACCAGTGCACTTTTGGTTCACGATATCTGAATCCGTTAAAAACTAACTGAACTTATTAAAAAGACCATCCGACTCAACCCAGCCAATCCAAATAACCCACTTCACCTTTCCTCCCCAATTAAAAGTGAGTATTTATTTGTTGCAAAACTAAAACAGTTTTTTTTCCCGGAGAACTGGTTTTTTGGCCCATTACGAAGTTTTTTTAGTTTTATGACCCTTTTACAAGAGATCTTCGTTTTTTTACACATAAGAGATCTGAAAAGTCTATTTTCTTCTATTCAAATTGTAAGACGGCAAGAGATCTCATTTCCTCTTTATTCAGCAACGTTAATGTCAATTCACAAGCAACAATAAAAAGATGATCACACCATCCTCCCCTTGAGGAAATAGGAATTCAGTTCATCACATGCTATGTCTTTTCTTTTCTTCTTCTTTCTTGATTCTGTTTCATTTAGATCGACTCATTATGTCTTCATCATAACATGTTTAGCCTTTAAATTTAACTGTCATGGATTAGCATGTCCATGAAACGAAGCAAATCATTACTCCTATATTCGAACTACGTATCTATTCAATATTATAAGTTGGTCAACGATTAAACATCCCCCTTTAATTCGATACACCAGTTATAATCAAAATATCTGAAGCAAACTCGAATCTGAAAAATTATGCTCCTTCCGTCCCAATTTATGTGATATAGTTTGACTTAGGTACTGAGTTTAAGAAAGAAATGAAAACTTTTGAAACTTGTGGTGAAAAACAAGATATCGATCTTTGTGTGACTGTAATCATTTCATTAAGGGTAAAAGGGAAAGTTTTAAGTTAAATTATTTTTAAATATAGAAATGTATCATTCTTTTTGGAACAGACTAAAAAGGATAGTGTATCATATAAATTGGGGCACAGGAAGTATTAACCAAAATGACTGTTTTCGTAGTGTTTTGTGAACTGGTTTTTGAGAGTTTCTGCTGCGTTTTCAGCTAGTTTCATAATGTTTTTGGTTGGGTAAAGGGGCTGTTTCAGTGATGGTTTCACGGAGAAGAAGATGAAGCTCACATGGTGTTTGGTGGTGGAGGCCGGAGGGATTTGGCTTTGACGTGGATGTGTGTGTTGTGTATTGTGTCTAGTAAAGAAGAAGAATAAACAAAGCAAAAGGAAAATGTCCAAAAAGCAGAAGCGAAAAGGGTGCTAGTGTGTGCACGTTAGAGTGTATCCATTTCTTACGTGAATGTGCTCTTACGGCTCATTTGTGTTGTAGGTCTATTGCGTGGTGTGGATGATTAGTGTATGTTTAACGTGAATCCTCTCTGTTTATGAGCTGCGGCTGAATTTTTTTTGTGTATTCTAGGTGTAGTCTAGTTTAGGAAATTAGGTCTAATCTTCTATTTATGGTGTGCCACTTTTAGCTTAACCTTCCTAAAATATCATTGGATAGTCTTTTCCCCAAAATGGAATATGCCATGGATATGGATAGGGTGGAATTTTGTCATATGGTGGGCTATCATTGGTTCGATTTTCTTTTTCTTTTGATTAAATAAAAACATCAAGATAAAATATTAATCAACTACTTTTAAATTAAAAAAATAAGAAAAATCATTAAACTAAGGAAAAATTTAAAAGCTAATTAACTAAAAAACTAGATTAAAAGAAACCTATTTTTTGTTATTTTTCTTTCGCTAAAACACAAAACTTGTACTCTAGAGATAGTAAATATTTTTGTCCCCCTTCTTATTTTTCGTAAATAAACCTACTATATAAAAATAGAATAAAATTGGCACTTCAAGACTAAAATTTAAAGAAATATTTAGACACTAGAAGGGGAAACACCCCAGGGAGGGTCAAAAATCACGTGTCTACAATGAGTTATGAAGAAGACTTTGTAAAATTAAAAAAATTGTGAAAAATGAAAGAAAATTTTGAGAAAAAAAATAAATACTTTTCTTGCCAAAAGAGAGTTTCCACATCACCTCCTCTATGCCTAGCTCTATTCAAAAAAGCAGGTAAAAGGATTTCCATTCCAAGAAATGTCGAATGCTATTGTAGCAAAATTGGTCAAGGTCCACGTTTATCACAAAGATGTTCCCGAGAAATTGCCTCGCCGTTTTCCATCAATTCTCTTTAATCTACATATTTGAATCTTCTTTCCGTCGAAGAGGAGACGTTGTAAATGGCAGCAGATCGTGGCCCACTAGCGTGATGAATACGTGGTATAATTATAAAAGTTGAAAGGACTAGCATTGAATGATAAAGTCAGACATTGCCGTGCCCTACATTTTCTCGCCGTTTCCCAAGGTAATGATGGCAGTTTTACCTTTTCTACAAAAAAATTTAAATTCTATCTTTTCAATTTCTCCGCTCCAAAATTTCTAATCTTCCAATTATCTTTCGCCTCTTTTCTTTCTTATTTGATTTCTTTGGCTTCTTCAAACTCTACTCATGTTTTCCCCTTCATCTTCATAAAATATTTCATCAAAAAAGGTCATTCTTTGTCAACGCTCTTTCCCCTCACATTGACGTTGACAAATCTAAGAATAGATTGCCTCCTAAGAAGTTTATGGGTGATGTTATAGCTGCTGTTGTTGATCCACGGCCTTCATCTTCATCAACTTCTGATATCAGAGACGATGAGGATAATATGGTTAATATACATCTGCCTTCCGTTGATAGTGTGATTTCAAAAAAAACCTTCACATACTTCAGATCTAAAGATTACTCTCCCTAAAGGCGATGATCGTGACACTTCGGAGCTAGACAGAAAAAGGATGGTTTTAGTTTCTTCAATTATTTCTAACGTCACTGAAGAGTCTCTTGGTTTTGTCTGGGAAAGGTGTCATTGGACAAATCCTGATCTCAATATCATAGTTTCGGGAAGGGATATGCCTGCAAATGCTCATCTTCCCGGTCTTTCAGCGGTATACCTCTATCCTTTTACTATTGGCTTTTCTTTGCCTCTTCCACCATTGATAGAAGAATTATGTTGCCGCTTGAATATTTGTATGGCACAAATTACACCTGGTGTCTGGCGACTGTTTCAATTCTTCTGATATTGTTGTCATTTCAAATGAATCTCCAGAGAAGGAAAAGGAAAACTTACAAGGTGTTTCTGAATGCCTCAATAAAGGTGAGGTCATGGCTCCTGAGATGGATACCACTGATAACATTCTTTGTCGATAAAACTAAGTCCCGTCTTCTTGATATTGTCGATGAAGCCAATATTGGAGATTTGGTCGATATTGAGAATATTCCTGTTCTAACGCTATTGAAAAAGGAAAAAGCTTTTTGAAAGAAGGTAAAACTTTACACGGGGTTGATTCTCGGGCACAACTTCTTCAAGCGGATGATCCCGCCACTATGTGGATGAAGACTTTCATTCCTCTTTCTGTTAATCATGGCCATTCTTTTGAATTGTCAGATGAAGACAATCTTCTAGCCAACCCTCACGTGATGAGTCGTTTTGCTCATTACATTGGACCTAAAGATAATATGATTTTAAAAGATATGCCTGCTCACCAAATAGATATGGTGGCTCTCGGGCTTATGATTCAGGCTCCGACATATTTATGTGGGAGTCTTGAACGCTCTGAAGGCCAGGCCAAACTTATCCAAAAACTTCATGAGGAAAACGCCGTACTCATTCAGGAAGTGAAAATTTTCAAGGCGGAATGCAATTCTTCTGTAGCGGACTTGGATAAGGCCAAAGATGAGCTAGTGGCGCATCGGGCTGAGTAGAGAAATCTTCGAAAATGGATTGATGATCTTGTAAAAGAAAAAGCCGAAGCTTTTCACATAGCAAAGCAGGGAGAATTGGTTATCAATGATCTGAAGCAAAAGCTAGTGGAATCGAATCAGCTTCAAATTGATTTCCAAAACAAATTGTGGGATCAAAGTGCCAAATTCAATAAGCTTGAATCTAATTTTCGTGTTTTGGAGTTAAAAAATGTCAAAGACTCTGGTGAACTCGCTTAGGCTTTGATTGACCTAGATCAATATAAACATGATATTCATAATCTCCGGAAAGAATTGGCAGATAAAGATCGGGATCTTTAAAAGAAAAGTACTGCTTTGGCGGATAATCATAAAAAGTTTTCGGATCTTATGGGTCATTCCAAAATGTTGCGTGAGCAATCAAAGCAACTCCGGAAATAAAATGATATGTACAAACGACAAATTGAAAATATGGAGAAAGAGTTTGAGGATGAAAAGCAAAAAATTCTCAGCTGGGCAGTTATCAAAGCTCGTTATAATTTTTTGAAGACTTTTGATCCTACTTCGTTTGATCATGTTCAGGCTCTCACCATTGCGGTGCAGAATTTTAAAGAAGCTAAAGAAATCCTTGGATATGATGAGGATGAATCTATGGCTGAAGAAGAAATGAGTGAAGAAGAAGAAGATGCTGGTACCTC
This sequence comes from Lycium ferocissimum, assembly GCF_029784015.1. NCBI lineage: Eukaryota > Viridiplantae > Streptophyta > Magnoliopsida > Solanales > Solanaceae > Lycium > Lycium ferocissimum. Next base: position 65,752,631 of record NC_081344.1, read on the forward strand.
AGATGAAATGGATACGTTATCTGGAGATGTATCTATTCCCATTTATGAAGATACCGTAGTCGGAGAAGGTCTGAAAATTGATCCAACCGTCAGGAATGTTTCCGAGAATGCCTCTGTGCAAATCACCAAGGATGCCCTTCATCCTTCATCTGAGGGCACTGCCATTGGGGAAGATTTAAGTACAGGGAATATTCCCGAGAGTACTCCTATCCAAATTGCTCAAGATGCCCTTCTTCCCTCTTCTTCAATAGTTTCTTCTTTGTATGTTTGAATTTTTCGTTTGTCGTGTCTTTTTCTTATAAGGTTGAAACCTTTTATTCATGTTTTGCCTTTGTTATAAACAATCTCTTGGAAGTTTTCTTTACTTAAGATCTTTCGCGGGTAATCAATCCGATTAAGATTTTAAATATCAGAATCCTTGTAAGTAGACTTGTAATTTTAATTTTTAGGAAGTTTGATTTATTGGGTAAAAAAGTCGTATGCCAAATTCCATTTTTATCATCTAATGGAATCGGAAACTTCCGTATTATGAATGTATTGCTAGTATATATGATCAGAATCATGAATACTATCAAAAATATAATCGGAATCATGAATATAATTACATGAAAATAATATGATCTGAATCATAACTAGAATCAACAGAACTCAATTGCAGAGAGTAATTATGATCGGAATCATGAATATACCAAGAGTAATTATGATCGGAATAATGAATATACCATATAAACTTACAAGGATCATGTCATAATCGACTTTATTACACACATGGTTGTAAGTTTATGAATCAAACCCAGAGGTTTTACCCTGTATATGTTCAGAGTGGTAGATGGATTCTAGTATCAGTTAGTCCCCCATTGTTTTATTGTGAAGTATGAAGGACTAAACAATGTCGCCCATAATCCATTTCCCATACATTCAACTTACTACCTCGTTAAAAACCTTCCCGGTAAAACCCGAATGGGACAAAACCCTAGTAAGGGAAAAAGAGTACAGCTTGTTGTGTCACACCCTTAATCCGATAGGGTGTGATGGGCACCCGACCCTTACCTAGGGCCGAGCGAACCCGCAGACTCTCATAATACTCATAGCCATACTGGGCCCACAAAACATAACATAAGCACAGGGTGAAAATTTTTCGGAAAACATACACGCCTTTCATCTCTTCAAATCAAACAAAATCCGTAGTCACAACAAATCTGTAATATAATGCATAATAATATATCGGCCTACATAGCCGATTACAAACCGACATATCACGCACACGACACGTCGCAAAGTCTCTACCAACATCTCGGATATCACACAAACGCACTCGGACTAAAGACTCCGAGGAAATGGAGCTCGCCAATCCCCCGGAACATCTCTGCTAACATCATCTACAAATGCAGCTGGGTACACACGCGGCATGAAACGCGACCCCGAAGAAAAGGGGTCGATACGGAATATGTCCGAGTATGCAAAGCGTGAGGTACGAGAAAACGAAGTCATAATCGAAGTGCGAAGTACGAAAAGTGAGCATGACAACTCGGAAAACCAAAGTGCTTGCATCCGAGGTACAAATCATACATAAGCGGTACAGAAGACAAATATAACCATCAGAATGCCAAAATACTTACTTAACTTTCTTTTGGAAAAACATTCCTGTCTCACATATACGGAAAATAGAACATATCATATGAGCTGACAAGATGTGGGATCGATTCCATTCCGAATACGTATATCATACCACAAAGATACTTCGTATTCCAAAGCAGACGATACAGTAAACAAATCTGAGTCATAATCGAAACAGAAATACGTAAAGTAAGTGCCAATCCAAAATACCAAAGTGTTTATTTTCAATATCACTCAACATACCGCGGTCAAATACCCGCGTCAATACCACGCATACACATACCGCGGCCGGGGAACCCAATGTCAATATCACACGTACACATACCGCGGCCAGGAACCCGGCGGTCAATATCCTCAACATACCGCGGACAAGTACCCGGCGGCAATATCACACAACATACCGCGACAAGTACCCCGGCAATATCACACATACACATACCGCGGCCAAGAATCCAAATGCAATATCACATACACACATACCGCGCCAAGAATCAAGCGGTCGTGTCACCCGCCCGCGGTCAAGTATCCGGCGGACAATATCACACATACACGCGCGGCCAAGAATCCGGCCCGGTCGTATCATGACCCGCATGGTCAAGTATCCAATGGACAATATCACACATCTCGGCCCGGACTCTACAAAAAATGTAACAACAAAATGCACGAGCGAGAATCACAAGTAACCAAATACGGTTTAAAATATTTTCAAAGACTTAATAGGTTAATCAAACGACCCATCATTTGTAAGCCAAAACGATAGTCAAATCGTCATTTCCTCCCGAATATCACTCGGGAATATATCAAACCGAACTTCCGAAACCATATTCACGTATCAAAGTCATAAGCATAAAAATCCTTATTTCAAACTCAACAGATAAATAAGTAATCATACTCGGGGGTCGGAAGGTAGTCAGATTGGATTCTTTCGAAAATAGGTCATTAGAACCAACATAGAAGGTCGCGGGACCCACGGACGAGCGTCAACCCAATCCGGGCCCGCCTATGAAAATTTAAGTCATTACTCGTCATAAAGTCATTTGCGAAAGTATCAAAGTGATCCGAGCCCTTCCTTGAAAGTTACGGGCGTTCGTAGTTTCGAAATCGTTTAAGAACAAATCTCTTTTGAAAACAAAACTCTTTGGCAACCTTGAAAATTTAATCATACAAAAGTCATAAGGATCATAACTCGACCGCATTAAGGATACGAATATCAAGAAACAAATAAGAATCGTTTCCACCACATTTCAAACTCAACCATATCAAAAACATACGAACCATAGCCGACCATGCTAAGGATACCAACATCAAAAGCAAATACGAATCACAAACATACTCGAAACTTAAGAATGGAATTACCCCGAGGCACAAATCGTGTCATACCTTAATCCCGTCTAAGACATGCCAAAAGAAAAAAAGAAGGGTAAGCTTCACATACCTCGTCTATTCTCGAAGCTAATCCAATCTTACGTCGCGAACTTCCCAAGCTCTACAATATGCCATTAAGAATCAAATATTAGCTAAGAGCATTTAGGGACCCGATTCCAAACGAATACCAAATTCTAGAAAATTGGGCAAGCATTTCCCACGTAAATACACCAACCCCGAGAATTCAACTCGGCCAATATTATCAACAACAATACCAACAACCATTCTAACAACATCAATCATTAATTCAAAATGCATTCTAACATTAACAACCTTCTTTCACATAATGCAACGACATTCACTTATATTCAATTCAACCGCATATAACCAAACTAACACCAACGCTTACACATTCAATTACTAATCCGAAACCATTCAAACAATATTCAAGAACACTTTAAACAATCCGCAAAATATTCCAAACAACCAACCACTATACTATTCCCGAAACTTCCAAATGCCATAAGAACAACAACAATACATGTTTTTCTTCCAAATTCATAAACCATCATTTTCATTATGGAATCCATATCAACAACAACCAAAATATTAAATAAAAATTAGTTCATCACTCCAACATAACCAACACCTACACGGCTTCACTTCAACATACCATATTTCATGAATTTCCACACACCACAACACATATAAACCATCCATAACATGTGAAAAGAGGATTAAAACTTACCTTCTTCAACATTTTCTTGTTCTCATGCTCCTCTAATTCCAAATGAAATTATATTCGTGACTATGCGCTGCCCGGACTTCGATTGGTACTTCATTACTTGAAATTTCACTCAAAATCCTCATTTTGTGAGGTATATTTGCTCCCTTTTTGTTGCTAAATTTTTCTGGAAAGTTTTGGAACTTTTGGCTGAAAAAAAATGAGATTTTTGTCCCTTAAAACGGACTGCTGAAGTCGGTTTTTCTTTGTAAATCGTATCTTGTACCGCGGGAAAGCTGTTTCTGCGTCGACAGTTCAATTTGTAACGTCTATAATTCTCTACTCCGATGTCCTATCAATGAACGGTTTGTTGCATTACAAACTAGACTCGACGAACTTCATTTTAGGATTTTGAAACACCTTAAAACTCCACATATACTATGATGAGGTACATGTCAAACTCGTGCTCTGAAAACGCGGGGTATAACATGTTGAATGCAACTAGATGTTTAGGAATGGAAGAGCTTCAAGTTGCTTATGTTGTAGTTGTTGGAGACAATCTTCCCATCGAATATCTCTAATTGAAATGTTCCTTTCCCTGCATCAGCTATAACTTTATAAGGCCTTTCCCAATTTGCTCCAAGTTTACCCTTCATTCGGTATCTTGGTAGCTGGAGTTACCATTCGCATGACTAAGTCCCCAATTTTGATTTGTCGTAATTTGGTCTTATTGTTGTAGAATTTTTCCACTTGTTGTTTCTGCGCTGTTAACTTGATTAAAGCTAACTCTCGGTGTTCTTCCAGTAGATCAAGTCCATCCTTCATCGCCTCTATGTTTTTCGCATCTGTTGCATGTGCATACTGTATGCCTTTGCTCCATTCCTTCGATTGGTACCAGCGCTTCTACTCTATAGACTAATGAAGAAGGGGTTTCTCCAGTGCTAGTTTTGTGTGTAACTCAGTAAGACCAAATAGCTTCGAGAAGGACATCAGGCCAACTTCCTTTTGCATTGTCGAGTCATCTTTTCAACACTCTAAGTATTATTTTGTTTGTGGACTCCGCTTGTCCATTGCCAGATGAGTGATATGGTGAAGAAGTTATTCTTTTGATTCCAAGATTTTGAAGGAAATTTGTTATCTCCGCCACAATAAATTGCTTCCCATTGTCACAACTGATCTCCTTTGGAATTCCGAATTGGCATATGATGTCTTTTCGGATGAAACTAATAACCTGCTCCTATCCAACCTTTGCATATGCTCCTGCTTCCACCCACTTAGATAGTCAGTTGCAACAAGTAAGAATTTTACTTTACCTTTGGAATTCCGAATTGGCATATGATGTCTTTTCGAAAACTTTTTATGATTATCCACCAAAGCAGTACTTTTCTTTTGAAGATCCCGATCTTTATCTGCCAACTCTTTTCGGAGAGCATGAATATCATATTTATATTGATCTAGGTCAATCAAAGCCTGAGCGAGTTCACCAGAATCTTTGACATTTTTTAAATCCAAAACACGAAAATTAGATTCAAGCTTATTGAATTTGGCACTTTGATCCCACAATTTGTTTTGGAAATCCATTTGAAGCTGATTCGATTCCACTAGCTTTTGCTTCAGATCATGATAACCAATTCTCCCTACTTTGCTATGCGAAAAGCTTCGAATTTTTCTTTTTCAAGATCGTCAATCCGTTTTTGAACATTTCTCTCCTCAGCCCGATGCGCCACTAGCTCATCTTTGGCCTTATCCAACTCCGCTATAGAAGAATTGCATTCCGCCTTGAAAATTTTCAGTTCCTGAATGAGTACGGCGTTTTCCTCACGAAGTTTTTGGATAAGTTTGGCCTCGCCTTCAGAGTGTTCAAGACTCCCACATAAATATGTCTGAGCCTGAATCATAAGCCCGAGAGCCACCACATCCATTTGGTGAGTAGGCATATCTTTTAAAATCATATTCTCTTTAGGTCCAATGTAGTTATGAGCAAAACGACTCATCACGTGAGGGTTGGCTAGAAGATTGTCTTTATCTGACATTTCAAAAGAACGACCATGATTAACAAAAAGAGGAATGAATGTCTTCATCCACATAGTGGCAGGATCATCATCCACCTGAAGAAGCTGTGTCCAAGAATCAACCCCGTGTAAAATTTTACCTTCTTTCAAAACGCTTTTTCCTTTTTCAATGGCGTTAGAACAGGACACGGGTTGAGCTGTATTGTGGGTACTTGTTCTTTGGTTTTGGAAAGGAGTAGCAAAAGAATGAGTGGGAATATTAGCAACACCGACAGCAATATTCTCAATATCGACCAAACCTCCAATATTGGCTTCATCGACAATATCAAGATGAAGGGACTTAGTTTTATCGGTAGCAATGTTATCAGTGGTATCCATCTCAGGAGCCACGACCTCACCTTTATTGAGGCATTCAGAAATACCTTGTAAGTTTTCCTTCTCCTTCGACGGAGATTCATCTGAAATGGCAACAATATCAGAAGAAGTAAGAAACTCAACCTCCCTGAGACGATGTAAAATTAAAGGAGAGTCTTCCTCAGAGTCGGTGCTCTCATCAACCAGCCTGAATTAACTAGGAATACCTAGTGCCTTCTCAGCTCTAACAACTCAGCAGGATGTCGCTTTTTCAGCTTTTCCTTCTTCAAAGCGGGTTCTCCAACAGCCTTGGAATCCTTAAATTCGGCATTGGACCTCTTCTTTGGTGAAAGACCTTATATTTTCCAACACCGATTCGTCATCGCTCAGAAGAACCAGGCGTTTCTTTGCTATCGCCTTTTTCGAAGAACCTAAGAAGAAGAAAACAAGTATGAGATAAGCTTTTTATCACTTGCAAAGTAATATATTTCTTCAAATAGCCTTACCTCTTCTTTTTGTAGAAGCTCCATCCGACATCTCTTGAAGAGTACGAATACACTTAGAAATAGCATATGCCCCCCATGTACGAACACTCGCTGAAGCTCGAATCACAGCTTCAGTAAATGCCCATATATTTGAGGGTTTTACCAATCTAGGGTTCAAAGCTGCTGAAAAGAGGAGAAGTTTAAGGAAAAGAAGTGAGGAAGTAAAATTCTTTAAAAATAGTATTACCTTTCACGTTCCCTTTCTCCGGGAAGGTACTAGCATCCCCATTTACCAGCTGAGTAGTGGAGATAAATACGAACTCTTCACCCTAATGCCGATCTTGACCATCTTCGGGGTCATCAAACAATTTACTAGATCCCTGAGCTCTAAACATAATCATAGAGCCTCGAATAAAACAAATCGAATTCAAATATAAAACATGGTCGAGAGTAATTTCCACTCTGGCCAACTGAGCAAACATGCTTGAGTAATTGAAACTGTCGCCAGACCCCAGGTGTAATTCACACAAATATTCAAGCGGTGACATAATTCTTCTATCAATGGTGGAAGAGGCAAAGAAAAGCCAACAGTAAAAAGATAGAGGTATACCACCGAAAGACCGAGAAGATGAGCATTTGCAGGCATATCCCTTCCCGGAACTACGATATTGAGATCAGAATTTGTCCAGTGATACCTTTCCCGGACAGAACCAAGAGACTCTTCAGTGACGTTAGAAATAATTGAAAAAACTAAAACCATCCTTTTTATGTCTAGCTCCGAAGTGTCACGATCATCGCCTTTAGGGAGAGTAATCTCTAGATCTAAAGTATGTGAAGGATTTTTCGGAATCACACTATCAACGGAAGGCAGATGTATATTAACCATATCATCCTCATCGTCTCCGATATGAGAAGTTGATGAAGATGAAGGCCGTGGATCAACAACAGCAGCTATAACATCACCCATAAACTTCTTAGGGGGCAATCTATTCTTAGATTTGTCAACATCAATGTGAGGGGAAAGAGCGTTGACAACAACGACCTTTTTTGATGAAATATTTTATGAAGATGAAGGGGACGACATGAGTAGAGTTTGAAGAAGCCAAAGAAATCAAAGAAGAAAGAAAAGAGGCAACAGAATTGGAAGATTAGAAATTTTGGAGCGGAGAAATTGAAAAGATAGAATTTAATTTTTTTTGTAGAAAAGGTAAAACTACCATCATTACCTTAGGAAACGGCGAGAAAATGTAGGGCACGACAATGATTATGTGGCCCACGTCTGACTTTATCTTTCAATGCGAGTCCTTTCAACTTCTATAATTATACCACTTATTCATCACGCTAGTGGGCCACGATCTGTTGCCAGTTACAACATCTCCTCTTTCACGGAAAGAAAATTCAAATATGTAGATTAGAGAGAATTGATGGAAAACGGCGAGACAATTTCTCGGGAACATCTTTGTGATGAACCAAAAAATTGAGGGACTATCTGTATGGGCAAAAAATGTATCAGATACGTGGACCAACAGGTAGACGACATATGTCAATACATTCAACGATGAATAAATATTAGATGGTAATGCCGAATAAAGCATTTACAGAAAGACAACAAACTAAACCTACGGAGAGAGCATCAACAGAAATAATAGTTAAGATCCTCTTGATTGTGCATTAAATAGAATTAATTCAGTAACAGCTGAAACGGATATTAACGGATAGAATCAAGGAGATTAAATGACAATCACCAATTCACCAATTAATGATTGCCGTTACACAACGAAAAAAGCATCAGCAGGGATCATTGACTTGTAAATAGAATTCTTATTGAGAGAGGGTGATCATCCAAGTCTGAATACAAAAAATACACTATTAACATTATTTTTAGCTTATTATTATTTTGATTCTAGGGAGTTCAAGCATTCTTTCATTCTTAAGGATTAAAGACTATGCTATTGTTGTTCATCCATATTGGAATACGTTTACTCTTTCCTTTTTATCTAGCTGGGCTGTTATCAAAGCTCGTTATAATTTTTTGAAGACTTTTGATCCTACTTCTTTTGATCATGTTCAGGCTCTCACCGTTGCGGAGCGAAATTTTAAAGAAGCCAAAGAAATCCTTGGATATGATGAGGATGAATCTATGGCTGAAGAAGAAATGAGTAAAGAAGAAGAAGAAGAAGATGCTGGTACCTCAGACGAAATGGATACGTTATTTGGAGACGTATCTATTCCCGTTTCTGAAGATACCGTAGTTCGAGAAGGTCTGAAAATTGATCCAACCGTCAGGAATGTTTCCGAGAATGCTTTTGTGCAAATTGCCAAGGATGCCCTTCATCCTTCATCTGAGGCCACTGCCATTGGGCAAGCTTTAAGCACAGGGAATATTCCCGAGAGTACTCCTGTGCAAATTGCTCAAGATGCCCTTCTTCCCTCTTCTTCAATAGTTTCTCCTTCGCATGTTTGAATTTTTCGTTTGCCGTGTCTTTTTCTTATAAGGCTGAAAACTTTTATTCATGTTTGCCTTTGTTATAAACAATCTCTTGGAAGTTTTCTTTACTTAAGATCTTTCGCGGGTGATCAATTCGATTAAGATTTTAAATATCAGAATCCTTGTAAGTAGACTTGTAATTTTAATTTTTAGGAAGTTCGACTTATTGGGTAAAAAGGTTGCATGCCAAATTCCATTTTGATCAGCTAATGAAATCAGACACTTTCGGTATTATGAATGTATTGCTAGTATGTATGATCGGAATCATGAATATTATCAAAAATATGATCGGAATCATGAATATAATTACTTGAAAATAATATGATCGGAATCATAACTAGAATCAACAGAACTCAATTGAAGAGAGTAATTATGATCAGAATCATGAATTTATTGAGAGTAATTGTGATTGGAATCATGAATATACCATATAAACTTACAAAGATCATGTCATAATCGACTTTATTACATACGTGGTTTTAAGTTTATAAACCGAACCAGGAGGTTTTGCCCCGTAAATTTTCAGAGTGGCAGATGGATTCTAGTATCCGTTAGTTCCCCATTATGTTGTTGTGAAGTATGAAGGACTAAACAATGTCGCCCATAATCCATTTCCCATACATTCAACTTACTGCCTCGTTAAAAACCTTCCCGATAAAACCGAATGGGACAAAACTCGAGTGGGAAAAAGAGTATAGCTTGTTGAATGCAACTAGATGTTTACGAATGGAAGAGCTTCAAGTTGCTTATGTTGTAGTTGTTGGAGACAATCTTCCCATCCAAAGTCTCCAATTGAAATGTTCCTTTCCCTACATCAGCTATAACTTTATAAGTCCCTTCCCAATTTGCTCCAAGTTTAACTTCATTCGGTATCTTGGTAGCTGGAGTTACCATTCGCATGACCAAGTCCCCAATTTTGATTTGTCATAATTTGGTCTTATTGTTGTAGTATTTTTCCACTTGCTGTTTCTGCGCTGTCAACTTGATTAAAGCCAACTCTCGGTGTTCTTCCAGCAGATCAAGTCTATCCTTCATCGCCTCTATGTTTTCCACATTTGTTGCATGCGCATACCGTATGTTTGGTTTTATTACTTAGACTGGTACCGGCCCTTCTGTTCCATAGACTAATGAAAAAGGGGTTTCTCCAGTGCTAGTTTTGTGTGTAACTCGGTAAGACCAAAGAACTTCGTGAAGGACATAAGGCCAACTTCCTTTTGCATTGCCGAGTCGTCTTTTCAACACTCTAATTATTGTTTTGTTTATGTACTCCGCTTGTCCATTTCTAGATGGGTGACATGGTGAAGACGTTATTTGTTTGATTCCAAGATTTTGAAGGAAATTTGTTATCTCCGCCCCAATAAATAGCTTCCCACTGTCACAGCTGATTTCCTTTGGAATTTCGAATCGACATATGATGTCTTTCCGGATGAAATTAATAACCTGCTCCTGTCCAACCTTTGCATGTGCTCCTACTTCCACCCACTTAGAAAAATAGTCAGCTGCAACAAGAATTTTACTTTACCTTTAGCTTCAGGAAATAGTCTCATGATGTCGAGTCCCCATTTCATGAATGGCCCTGGAGTAATCACTGAATGCAACGGCTCCGCAGGTTGGTGTATGGCCGATGCATATGCTTGGCATTCTTTTCATCATCGCACAAAACTTTGTTAATCTTTGCCCATGGTGTTCCAATAATAACCTGCACGCAACAAAGATTGGGCTAACGATCTCCCACCGAGTGATTTCCACAATATCCATTATGCACTTGTTGCATAGCGGGTTCTATCTCTGTTAGGCCTAAACACTTAGCGAGTGGTCCTCCAAAGGTTCTTCGATATAGTTCTCCATAAACTAGGCAGTATCTAGCAGCTTTTACTCGTAATTTTCGTGCTTCTTTCTTATCTGTGGGCAAAGTCCCTTGTTACAAATAATCAAGTATCTCATTTCTCCAGTCATGTGTTGATCCTGTTGCACGTACTTCAATTTCGCTACTAATTGGATGTAATAAATGGATCACACTCCTACTCCCTGGCTCTACGGGATCAGCAGCTGATGCTAGCTTTGCTAAGCCATCGGCCTCGGCGTTGCTTTCTCGTGGAACCTGCTCTAACCTACCCCCAGTTTTTGAATCTTGCCAATAGGTTTGAGATTTGTGTTTGATACTTCTGCATTCGTGGTTCTTTTGTGCTGAAAGTTCCATTTACCTGGTTAACCACCAATTGTGAATCATAGTGTACTTTGATGCTTTCTGCTCCGTACTCTAAAGCAAGCTTTAAACCTGTAACAACAGCCTCATGCTCGGCCTCATTGTTAGTAATTTTTGGGCATTTTATGGCTTGGCGGACAATTTCACCACTGGGTACTTTTAATACTAAACCTAATCCTGATCCACTTTCATTAGATGCTCCATCCGTATATAGGGTCCACATCCTGGGGGATGACCCCGAATTAGTGACGGTTTCTTTTTTCGCTTCCAGATTCAATTTTGAACTAAAATTTGCCACAAAATCGGCAAGAATTTGCGATTTTATAGCATTTCTAGGCTGATAATAAATATCGAATTCATTAAGTTCAATTGCCCATTTCGCCACTTTTGACAATTCCTATCTATGGAGAATACTCCGTAGAGGGAATGTTGTTACCACGGCAATGGGATGACTTTGAAAATAGTGTCTTAATTTTTAGCAGCATGTCTAAAAGTGTTTACTAACATAATAAATGGGAGATTGTTTACCTTCATCTTCCCGTACGTAAGCGCACTTACCGACACTTCTGAAATGACAAGGTATAGAAATAGCTTCTCCTCGGGGTTTGGTTTTGATAGCAGCGGCGGACTTAAAGGGAATTTCTTGAGCTCTTGTGATGCTTGTTTACATTCCGGCATCCACTTAAAGTCTTGCTGTTTCTTCAGCACAATGAAGAATTTGTCACACCTCTCCGATGACCTTGAAATAAATCGGGATAGTCTTTGCTCCTCGCCCAGTCAAACTTTGCACCTTCTTTATCTTTGCTAAGATTCTCTGGAATGTTTTCTATAGCCTTTATCTGGTCTGGATTTATCTCTATTCCTCTCTTTGAAACCATGAATCTCAAGAACTCTCCGGATGATACACCAAATGCACATTTTTCTGGGTTCTGCTTCATGTTAAATTGCTTTAGTATTGCAAAGGCTTCATTTAAATGAATCAGGTGATCTTTAGCTCTTTCCGATTTTACCACCATATCGTCAAGATATACTTCCATCGTTTTTCCCAACTAATCTTTGAACATCGTGGTTACCAACCGTTGATATGTTGCACCAGCGTTCTTGAGTCCGAACGACATTACGTTATAACAGTGCAAACCCCTCGGTGTTATAAATGTTGTTTTTGTTTGATCTGCAGGATTCATCTTAATTTGATTGTACCCTGAATATGCATCAAGAAAACTTAACAATTCATGGCCGGCTGTGGCGTCTATCATTTGATCTATATGAGGAAGTGGGAATGGATCTTTGGACATGCTTTATTTAGATCTGTGAAATCTACACACATCTGCATCTTTCCATTCTTCTTTGGCACTACTACCACATTCAATGCCTATTCCGTATGTTCCACCGGGCTTATGGACCCAGCGTCTAATAACTTTTGTACTTCTTCTTCTATGAATTTACTTCTATCATCGGGGAATCTTCTTCGGGGTTGTTTTACAGGTCTGTGATAAGGATCGATGTGTAATTTGTGTGTCGCTATCTCCGGCGCTATTTCTATCATGTCAGCGTGGCAAAAAGCAAAAACATCTATATTGTCTAGTAAAAATGAAATATACTTACTCGGTTGGCGCAGTTTACACCCGATGAATGTGTGTTTTTTCAGAGATGTCTTGTCAAATGGCATTGGGTTAAGATCTTCAACTGTAGCCATTGGTTGTTCTTCTATTGAAGGGTCTTTTATAGTGTCCTTTTCCGCGTCCTTGGTGCTTGATCCTGTTTGCTACAGTATGTGGTAGACTTGTTTATCTTTCTTACATTCATTCTCTGGTTTAAATTGTCGAATTTTATCAGATTTTAGACGTGGATGTATGTGTTGTGTATTGTGTCTAGTAAAGAAGAAGAATAAACAAAGCAAAAGGAAAATGTCCAAAAAGCATAAGGGAAAAGGGTGCTGGTGTGTGCACGTTAGAGTGTATCAATTTCTTACGTGAATGTGTTCTTGCGGCTGATTATCATTTCTTTATGCAGGTGCTTACAGTTGATTTGTGTTGTAGGTCTATTGTGTGGTGTGGATGATTGTGTATGTTTAACGTGAATCCTCTCTATTTATGAGCTGCGGCTGAATTTTTTTGTGTATTCTAGCTGTAGTCTAGTTTAGGAAATTAGGTCTAAGCTTCTATTTATGGTGTGCCACTACTAGCTTAACCTTCCTAAAATATCCTTAGATATTCTTTTCCCCAAAATGAAATATGCCACGGATATGGATAGGGTGAAATTTTGCCATGTGGTGGGCTATCATTGGTTCAATTTTCTTTTTCTTTTGATTAAATAAAAACATCAAGATAAAATATTAATCAACTACTTTTAAATTAGAAAAATAAGAAAAATCATTAAACTAAGGAAAAATTTAAAAGCTAATTAACTAAAAAAACTAGATTAAAAGAAACCTATTTTTTGTTATTTTTCTTTCGTTGGAGATAGTAAATATTTTTGTCCGTCTTCTTATTTTTCGTAAATAAACCTACTATATAAAAATAGAATAAAATCGGCACTTCAAGACTAAAATTTAAAGAAATATTTAGACACTAGAAGGGGAAACACCCCAGGGAGGGTCAAAAATCACGTGTCTACAATGAGTTATGAAGATGACTTTATAAAATAAAATAAAAAATTTGTGCCTTCAGCTGAAATAACGTTAAGGGGAAAGATGACTGAGGGCGATTCCTTGTTTGTCACTAATATAAATGGGGATGCCGATGAGTTCATCGTAATCGGCAGTGGCAGAACTGCCAAAGTCAATCTACTGAACAAAACACGTTCTTATAGAGAGTATGACTTGGTGAAATTACCGTGCGCTCGCGATATGGCAGCCTTGAGATTGAAGTATGGAAATGGATATGGTTCAAGCATCTACAAGTATTCTTCACCGATGTATAAAGTTCAATCTTACATCCTTGCATTTGCTGAAACTATCAATGTAGTCCCCGGAGTCTGAATGGGTTGTGCCCGAGGAGTATGCAAAGATGTACATTGCTCCACCTCCTTATGAGCCCAAACTTGGAAGGAAGAGAATAAAGTGTATCCCTGGCATCGCGGAATCTTTTAAGCCCAGAGGACGTGTAAAAGGGAGGAGAAATAAGTGCTCACTTTGCAAGGGAAGCGGCCACAAGAGAACAACGTGCCGAAATAGAGAGCAACACATTTGATGTATTATTCAATGTATTTCATTGTATTTTTCTTTTACTTTGCAGCTTTTTGTTCTTCAAATAAATATTTCAGAGAATTGAATGTCAGTTCAATATTAATCAACTGTATAATGGTATATAATGAACCACGACTGTATTCAATATATCTAGTAGGTAGAGTATATAATAAACTTAGAATGTAGTCTACAATAGACCAAGTGTATGATCTATAATCTCCTTAAAACCCCAGCGACTGCAGAGCCGCCAAACATCAAGAATAAAAATTCAAAAAGCCTGCGATTAATCAAACCCATATCTAAACGACACCTCCATATGTATTGACACGCTTCGCTCATACATTAGGCGACGGTACACTAAACTGAAGTGATGAGTCTATAAATCGCTTGAGCCAATTTGGAAAATCCATCTCATCTCTATCATCAAAAACACTCCCAAAACTTGTATATTTTCTGATCAACAATGGCGAGAAGGATAAGAAGTGAAGAAGCAAATCGTCACCCTCAATTTCGAGCACCACATCCTGAGGTGCTACTCCTCAAGAACAATTTTCAAAGGCTCTTTAGGGGCCTCGGCTAGGATCGTGAGAGGTTGGAAACTGCATCCGCAGAATCACACTTATCTTTGCGTGTGCTTCTTGAGCTCGAGGATGATCGATTACAGACCACATAAATAAAGGGGACTATTTTGGAATGATAAGCATGGTGAATGGGCACAAGTGTAAAGCTCGTAAAAATAATTAAAAAATAAAAAATAAAAAAATGTCAAACCCCAAACCTCAAACCCAAAAAAAACCCAAACTGCGTAAATCTAAGGAACCGTGGATAGGTCTATCATAGACCAACATTTTACAATAGCTCTATAATATTTATTTGAAGAACCAAAAACTGCAAAGTAAAAGAAATATACAATGAAATACATTGAAAAATACATCAAATGTGTTGCTCTCTATTTCGGCACGTTGTTCTCTTGTGGCCGCTTCCTTTGTAAAGTGAACACTTGTTTCTCCTCCCTTTTACACGTCCTCTGGGCTTAAAAGATTCCGCGATGCTAGGGATACGCTTTATTCTCTTCCTTCCAAGTTTGGGCTCATAAGGAGGTGGAGCAATGTACATCTTTGCATACTCCTCGGGCACAACCCGTTCGGACTCTGGAGGGACTACATTGATAGTTTCAGCAAATGCAAGGATGTAAGATTGAACTTTATATATCGGTGAAGAATACTTGTAGATATGTAACGACCCGTTTTGTCGTTACCGTGATTATTTCATTTTTTTGTCCTCGTTGACCCGTTCCTGAGTCTCGTTAGAACTATTTGGACCCGAGAAGATAATCGCCATGGCTTCTTAGGCGTCATTTTGAGTCTTGGAACATCCTTTAGGAATGTGACTTTAAGCGGAAACCGTTTGACCGGGAGTTGACTTGGTCAACGAAGCCTCCGTTGGAAATTCCTAGGCCACGAGTACGTTCGTAGTGCATTTTTATGTATATCTGCTTATTTTGTTTGTGTGTTTTGGGTCTCGAATGTTAATCGAGTTTCAGGGTTGATTTTATGAAAAAGTTGAGCTGCTTCTGGTTTCTGATTAACTGGAGTCCAACGTAGCGGCACCAGGACCGCTACAACGGCACCGCTGGGGCAGTGAGGGTGCCGCTGGAGCGGCATTGGGAGATGGGTGGCTAGCCCGCCATAGCAGTCTGGGCATCGCTGGGGCGGTACGATGGCCGCTATGCGGTATCGCTGTACCAGAATACCCTTATATTTGTGAAAATCCTAGACACTTAGTCATTATTCTTATTTTCGTTCTAAGAGCTAGAGAGAGGCGAACTGAAGGGTCGATATTATTATTCTTAAGGCTCTTGGCTCAATAATCATTTAGCTTCATCTCCAAATTCTTAATCTAACCATAGAATCCTTAAAATCAGAAGAGTGTTTATGGGATTTTTCTTAAAAGGGTCTTAAAAATAAATTGGCTTCCTAAGTACTAAATAATTGTTGTTGTTCATGCTAGATAATGTTATATCTAGGCTTGCTAATTGAATTTCTTGAATCAAAGTTAGGATTCTTAGACCCAAATTTAGGGATTTTCATATAAATGATGATTTTGAGAATTAATTAAGTATTCCTATGATTAAAGTAATGGGTTTTGACCCTTTGGTATTGAATTTGGTATTTTGGTCATAAATTTTCCGTTCTGCCCTTGAGTCCCGTTTTCCTTAAATTAAAGGTTGAAATTTGACCCGAATAGAAAGTAGCCAATATGGGTATCATTATTCATGGTTTCTTACATAGAATTCATATATGATAGAGTTTGATTATTTGGAGAAGCTTCAAAAGACAAGGCAACGCGTGGGTTCGTGGCACCTGTTCGGCTGCCAAGTAGGTCACGGCTTCCCTCTCGGTAGACTCTGGTTAGTTTCCCATATTCATGTATTAGAAGGAATGGCGAATGCATGTGTAGGAATGTGGAGATTTGGGATGGAATCCTACGATGGTACTGTTCTGTGATGTGTATGTTTGGGCTTGTGACCTGTAGATTCTTAGGATGTTTAATTGGTTCTCTTTTCTTGTGAGTATCGGTCCACTGTATGTGTCTTGGGAGTAGTGGGTGATACTTATTTTCTGTATCTTATGATGAGGATTTTCGTAATAGGTGATTAAGTGTGTTATGCTATTGATAGTGGATTCAATTGATAAATGGAAGATAAAATGTACCAACGATTGTGGTTGAGTTCTAAATGAGTTGTGACGAAAGATTTTGAGTGTAAGGTTAGATTTGTGTTCTAAGCTAATAGGCTAATTTAAGGAAGTGGTAAAATGTATATCGATTGATTGACCGTTGAGTCGTGTTTGATAGTTCTATTGTACTGGCTTGATGCCATAAGTTGTTGATAGAGATTAGACCCTGCCATTCATCTTGATTTGGAATATATTATTGGCATACCCATTATGGTATTTGGGTTCCGATATATTGGTATCGTGATATAGATACATTGCTAGCATACCCACTGTTGGTATTGTGATAGTGAGCTTGATTGTTGATGTTGATACACGCATTGCACGCATTCTCATCCATTCATGATGCATGGCCGATACCCGGTGACGATCCGATATCGTTGATTGAGTGAAACTGATATCTTGATAAAACTCTTTACTTGGGTGATTGTGAGATGACCGATGTCAGATGATTAATTTCAGATTGTTGATTGTGTGAAACTGATTGATAGATTGTTGGCGTACCCCATTGTTGGTACTTGTGATATTGAGCTTGATTGTTGATGTTGATACACGCATTGCACACATTCTCATCCATTTATAATGTATGGTCGATACCCGGTGATGATCCGGTATCATTGTGATATTGAGTTGATTGTTGATGTTGATACACGCATTACACGCATTCTCATCCATTCATGATGCATGGCCGGTGATTATCCGGTATCGTTGATTAAGTGAAACTGATATTTGATAAAACTCTTTTACTTGAGTGATGTGATAGGCCAATGTCTGATGATCAATTTCGGAATCGTTAATTGGGTGAAACTGATATTTGATAAAACTCTTTTACTGCAGTGATTGTGAGATGGTCGATGTCCGATGATAAAATTTGAAATCGCTGTTGCATGTCCGATTCCGATGTTATTGCGGAATCGTTGTTAGTGCATGGACTCCGTAGGTCCCCCAGAGTGGTGCCGGTGAGACTCCCCCTGTGAGCAATCAGCCAGGGTACCGTCTGTCAGTTGGGCAAAAGATCCGAGACGGGTGGCACTTACAGTTCGCGAGTCACACTGGGTTGTGCTACCGAGACGTTGATATTTCCATCCGAAGTACATGTGTACACCTCATTTGCATGGCATTGTATCGGATTCATACATCTTGCATTGCGTTGATACATCTTGTATTGCATTGCCTTGTGGCTTGTTTGAGAAGATTTGGTGTTTACTTGTGATGTTGGATTTGGATTGATTTATTGAGACTTGGCACTATTGTGATTAGATGCCACTTAGGCGATAATGTGTACTTGTCTCCGATTATCCGTGACTTTTACTGGCTGGATTATCTTGTGGTTCGCTCGTTAGATCAGTGGTATGTTGGGCCTCTAAGGGATGTAGACTAAAGATATCATAGTGAAGATTCGAATCCTAGATTAGAAATGGTATTAATGGTATATGATTGTCGTGATATTGTTATGGATCTGGTTTATGGTTATTAGCGGGAGGTGAATGAGTTAAGGGCATTGGTGTCACATTGTGCGGTAAATAGATGGTGGTACTTGATTTAGTTGCTGATCATGTTCATTTGTGACTTCTGTTACTGATATATGTTATTAACCATTGTCGACCTATGATACTTACTCAGTACGCGTGGATTGTACTGATATTGCACTTGCTACACTCTTTTCGGGGTGTAGATTGTTTCAGCTGGTTGATTGTGGCGTGTGCGGAAATGAGCGATGCCAATCTTGAAGACCTCCCCCTGCTTTATTCCGGGATGGAGGTTGAGTCTTAGAATATAGTGGAAATCGGAATTCATTTAGTCGCTCTTGTACTAGTCTAGACCAGGTTATGGGAAATTGGATAGAGTATGTAATCATGTAATTGTTGTAATCATATAAATACTTGAGGTTATTGAATATTATGTAATGTTCCACTGTTATTCCTACATATCAATTGGTTTAAATGATTCGTCTTTATTTAATTGTTGTGCTATTTCGATAGAGGGTTCGCCTACCGAGGTGGGAAAGGTAGGTGCCCGCGCGGTCCTAAAATGGATCGTGACAAGATGCTTGAACTATATCCATTTTCATACTTCAATCTCAAGGCTGCCATGGCGCGAGCGCACAGTGATATTTCACCAAGTCATACTCTCTACAAGAACGTGTTTTGTTCAGCAGATTGACTTTGGCAGTTCTGCCACTACCGATTACGCTGAACTCATCGGCATCCCCATTCATATTAGTGACAAACAAGGAATCGCCCTCAGTCATTTTTTCCCTTAACGTTATTTCAGCCGATTGCACAAATATATTATTTGAATCGTCAATATCTGCATGCCTCTACCTGAATATTTCAGTAAACCTCCTAGAAATGGAAGTGAATATGGCAGACACGGGGTACTCTCTTTCATCCCTCAACATTGAGTTAAGAGACTCGGCAATGTTTGTGGTTAGAACATCGTACCTCTTGGCTGGAAAATGTGCCCTGCTACACTTTTCAAATCCAATCTCAAACTCAAGGCACTGAGCTGCTTCAGGGCTTTTATCCCTGAATTCCTGAAGATATTCATTGAACTCCTCGTAACCATATGCCTTTGCTGCATTAAAGTATGCATGAAGAGAATATCCACATTGGAAATTCTTTCGGAGGTTTTCAGAAAGATGCTTCATGCAAAGTCCATAGTGAGCATGCTCATAGGTCCTGGAAATACCGTTGGCTATGCTCTTGTGTCTATCAGAGATGATGCACAAGACTGGTTCATTGGCGATTATAAACTTGAGTTGCTGGAAGAAGTAGGTCCAAGAATCATCACACTCCTTCTCCACAACGCAAATTACAATCGGATAGACAACAAGACACCCTCGTACTTACCGTATAAATATGTGCCATCAACGGCAATAACCTTTCTCATGTGGGTATATCCTCGAATGCAAGATGAATAAGACACAAAGTAATATAAAAACTTGTTGTCATCCTCAAGCCTGATGCAAATTCTAGAACCCGAATTTAGATTCTCAACCATGTAAGAATAAGCTGGTAAGAAACCATACCCGTGCTCTGGTATCCCCCTAACCCAGTTCTTAGCAATTATACCAGCCTTCCAACACTTGCAGTAGCTCGGTTTATAATGAAACTCCCTGAAAACTGTCCTCCAATTAACTTTGTCGATGACCCTTTGCTTTCAATATAGTCATTCATCAAGACTGATGCAATGAAATGTGACGAGGCATGCTTATGAAGTCTCGTAACATGTTCAACACCGCAAGTGTGCTCCCCAACGTACTTGTAAATGCGAACCCTATCGGAGCTCTCGTACTTACTACATCGCAACATCCAGCCACAATTAGGAGATGTGCATTCCACTTTATAGTATTTGATATTACTCTTGATCGGTACAAAACCGAACAGCCTCTTTATTGCAGCTTCTTCAATAAAAAAATTAAATGTTCCTTGCTATTGAATGTTTGCCCGATGTAAAAATCAGTTCCATAATTGAAGACATGGTTGGTTTGTGATTCACTAGGCTGCCCATCACACTCTTCGACATCAATATCATGATCATCCGTATCCATTGAATGATCACTCATGCTCTCATTTTGCATCCAATTTGCATCGAATGACTGCTGTGGGGGTGGTGTTGACGCTGCTTGAGACCTCTCAACAACATTTATTCTCAAAACAGGTCTACAACCATCAGCAGCAACATCAAGCATATACAATACCACATGCCTATCATTCGTTATGAAAGAAAAGTGAGCTTTTCCCCTAGCGGGCAGAGCATTAATCATATAACTAATGCGCAAGTAGCTTGGCTCACAATCTAAGTCCCCGTTTTCCTTTACGCTCTCAACCAAATCGTTATACGTACCATTGCGACGCACGCCGATCGGCACTATCACCTTGCTCGCAAAATTCGAATTCCAACATTTTGGGGTCTCCACCCATTCACCTATGTAATCACCACCTATTACAACATATTCTCCAATCGACGCCATACCAAAGATATAATAGACTATTGCTATGGTCTATAATTGGTCGATGACTAGACTTCTTTGTAACACCCTAAATTTATTATTGGCATTTAAAAAATCTTGCTCTTGTAGTAAATACTTTTTTTTTTTTTTCTTGAGTCTAAAATTTTAGTTTGTGTTTGGAAAAATAAATAAATTTGGACTTGTCATTTTTTTATTTGGATATTGAAGCCCATTAATAAAACCCAATTGATAAAAGTGGGTACTACAAAGGAAAAGAAGACCATTTTTCTTTAACCCACTCTCTACTTGGTCTTCTTATTCTTCTTCTCCTCCTCCTAAACCCTCCATTAGAAATTCTAATCCAATAAACTACTCTCCAAATATCAACAAGATCCTCCAAGTTTTCATGCTTTATATGTATTTTGGAAGGTTGCCACCAAGAATCAAATAGGTTAAGTCTTGTTTTGATAGTCCTAGGTTTTGGGTTTGTGAAGAAGCTCTATTAATCAAGAAGCTCAATCAATTTTATGGTAAGCTTGTTATTCCATGTTATTTTGGATGAAATATTCACGTTTTTGTTAGAGATTTTGAAACCTTGGAGTAGGGAAATTCAATCCCGTTTTTGGGCTGGCAGCAGTTAGTATACTGCCCATAACTTTTTATCTATAAGGCGGAATTTGGTGATTCAAAATGCTGTGGAAAGATAATAAAATTTCCCACAACTTTTGTGTTTTGCGAAAATTCTAATTCCTCTGTTTACTATGTCAAAACTGGACTGCAAGGCAGCACATAGCTGCTGTCCAGAATTTTTTCTACTTAAAATTTTGCAATAATGGTGACCTATTTAGCCCCGTTTTGTTCGTCATGATTTAGCTTTTATATCGTTAAACTCTAGACCTTAAGCGAGTATTCCATTGTGTATTTAAGGTGCAAGAGGCTCTTGTAAAAGCTAATGAAGTCGATATAATTGCTTGATCGTTGCCTTGGGGATTGTAACTTCTTGGTATTTTTCTTTGAGCTTTAGAGGCACTAAAGCTCCAAGGTTTGCACATATTCTTAAATTTCACATTTTATTTAGTTGAAGTATGTTGAATATCTTGAGCTTGGGTAAAACTTGTCTTTACTTTAATTTGCTATCCTGTTTGGTTATTGCTAGTTAAATTCTTATTTCGCTATGTTTAATTGAGGATGAACACTTTGAGCCACTCGGAAACTTTGAATATCATTTGGTATCATGTGGAATGCTATTGTGAGACAAACTAACGCGCCCACATATACGGATTGCTTGAGCATTATTGCATTCTCGTTGGGACTTTGTCCTTCTTGTGATAGTGACTTTGTCACTTATATTGGCATGCCTCTTGAGATTATTCGGATCTTGTCCCATCTTGACTTTGGATTCACATTTCATCTTAATTATGGATCTTGGTCCACCTTAAGTATGAATGGGGAAGCCACTTTCAACATGGTTCTTGATTCTCTTGATTATTGGGTGACGACCCTACTTGATTTGGGACTCGGTCCTTCTTGTTATTCGATTATGCTTTGATGTAATTGCATGATGTATGTGTTGGGCGAAACTAACCAAATGGTGAACTTTCTTGGATTTGCTTTGGAAAGCTTCTTGATATTTGAGATTTGGATATTGATATCTTGAACTATTTTAATATTTGATACTTATATTCTTCAAAGGATTGTACCTTCATTTAGTTCTTGATGGTGATTTTGACAAGCTTATTCCTAGAATTTATTCTTGTACTCCTTACATTATATTTTTATTCTAAGTGTTAGTTAAGTTTATGTGCCACTAAGCTTTATGCTTAGCGATAGTTGTTGCTATCGTAGGTGATGTTCCGAAAGAGACTTGAGGATGGCCATTTGAAGTAGACTCTTGGGATGCTTAGATGAAGGTCACTTTTGCATGAGAGCGTTCATTTTGTATACTTTTGGGGACTTGTACGTGATCCATGTGATACACTTAGATATGCACTTTTGAATGAAATTTGGGTCATGATGCTAATGGTTTGTAACTTGGTTTTGATGAATGACTTGACTATTTTGGGAGTGTCCATGCCCAAGTCTTGTAATAACTCAAATTTAGTATTTGGGTTGAACTTTGATTGGGAGTTGAATTTCATGCTTGGTATGAGCCTTGGATGTTGTAGCATGAAAAATATTTCTCTACTAAATGTTTGACAAATTCTAAAGTGTTGATTTAACTCAAAATAGGTGTTGTCCATTTTTATGGTTGGATATTTCTATTTTGTTTTAGAAGGCTTCCTTTAGATAGGCTATGTTGAGATGTCGTTTTTGGAAACTTGTTCACATGGGCCTATTTTCGCTACTAAATTATTGCGAATACTTTATTAAATAAATTTCTTATGAACGTTGTAAGTATGAAATTTGCTTTTGTTTTGTAAGTGGCATCTTCTCAAAGGAGGTGCTACACTTACAACAGTACCAGATTCAGACAAAAAAAAAAAAAAAAAAAAAACAGCAGGGATACAACTCTTTTAATGGAGAATTGACTCCACAAGAGGATTTAGAACTCAAAACGAACTCCACTATCAGTAGACACGGACGAAATTTGCACCTGATAATTAAGCTTTGACAGCAATGGTGAAAATAATTCGAGCTTCTTTTCAATGATTTCTAAGAGATTTAAGTTACAATGACTGAAGTAGGGAAGAAACCATCGTTTGGGACTCATTTTCAGATGAAAAGCCAAAATTTTGGCCGGATACGGGATCGGAAAAGTGCAGAAATGGGGAGCTTCGAGCTTGGGTTGGGGGGGGGGGGGACAAAAAAAAATTTCAGCTGCTCAATTGGGGTAATTAAATGTTGGTGGTTGGGGGTTGTTTTGTATTTTTTAAAACTTTGGGTCTAGGGTTGACCACTTGGGAGACTTCATTTGATGATGTCATAAATAGTGGCCTTTTAGCCAATTCTTTGAGACTTATGGCCTTTTACCTAAATAAGTGTTAAGGGTGGCCTTTTAACAAACTCCCCCACATACACATATACGTGCTCTCACTGTTTATTTGTTTTGTTATTGATTTAAAATCTTATTATCTGTAGGATTAATTTCTTATTTTAGTTGATACCTTGAAGAGGAGGAGAGTTGATATAACTAAACGGACAAGGCAAAAGGCTAGAGATTTAGGGAACATAACTCATTTAGATTATTGTATTTAGGACACAGAAACAAGAGTATGGT
This sequence comes from Lycium ferocissimum, assembly GCF_029784015.1. Lineage (NCBI taxonomy): Eukaryota > Viridiplantae > Streptophyta > Magnoliopsida > Solanales > Solanaceae > Lycium > Lycium ferocissimum. The sequence goes on from NC_081344.1 coordinate 65,776,976, forward strand.
GGGAATTATTATAGAACCAAGACTTAAGGATAAGGTTGTCGAGGTAAAGCAAGTTGGGATTAGAATTATATCATAAACGGTTGTATGGCGTATGAGAGACCAATGTTATTAGTAGCCTATGGCCTATATGCACCACAAATTGGATTAGATGCAGAAGCTAAAACTACATGTTTGCGACCATCTTGAGCCTATGAAATCACGGCAAGTTATTGACACATGATTGTAATTACATGTATATTTATGTTTAAATTTGACCCTCATTATTTAGGAAATTCAACTACAAAACAACTAAAAAAGTACGTAGAAGAATGCAGTACCTGAAGTCTTGAAAGCGTAAATGAATCACAGATAGTTTCACGAGTGATCTCTGCAGGCCCTCATTCTGCACTCTGCCACATCTCCGCTACAAAACGACAAATAATCAGAATATAAGAGGAAACAACGAATTAGTCAACGTGAAAACAACGAACAAGTGTGCTTCACCAAAATAATTAAACAAATTTAGAAGGCAGTTGAAATCAAAAGGCACAAATCAGTGATATTAACTTTACTCACAATCGTTGAGGGAGAGAACCGAGACTTGATATTATAGAGGATGACTAAAACCTAAAAGGAGGAAATCGTGAGAATTAGCCAATAAATTATTCAATTAAACAAATCAATTGGGCAAATTTGAACTGGAAATTTGCAATCAAAAAGCAAAAAACATTCTATATATATATATACTAGTTTCTAGGCACGTGCATTGAACGAGTACCCATATAAATTATCAAAAAATGCACATCAGAAATTTATAACCACAAATATATAGTAAAAGCTTTCATTTGAGCTAGAATTATAAACTAAACTTTCCAAGAAGTTACCGCTAAAATATGATTATTTATACAAGAATGTTTTAACTACAAAAAGTCCTACTACTAATCAAATGTTTAGCCAAAATTTAAAAAGAAAAAATATAATATTTCACCGAAATATAACTTCTATAAGAAACCCAATCCTGGCATAGTCGAGAGCAAAATCTTGATCAACTGAATTTTCATTCAAAAAGTCGGTACAAATTAAATATATAACTCAAGAGCAAATAAAATAAAACACAGTTACCCCATATAATAATGAAGAACAGTTATATAACCGTAATTAATTTAACATTTCTGAGTGATCCACATCAACTTAATTACCTACACACTGAAATTTTCACATATACATTTTGAGAAATTATGGGCCAAAAAACACAAAAGAAAAAAGTAGAAAGTTTATGGTCACATACCTTAAAAGCTTAAATCAACCACAAAGCTCTACCTTGCCAAAGATCCTAATTAAACTTAATTGGTTCTTCCTTTCAATATCAAGCATAGTTTTAACAAAGTGCTCGAAAATTGGCTTTAGAGAAAAAAAGAAGGATGAATAGTGTTATAATGTTATTGGTGAAGAAAAAAAGATTGCATCACAATAATGAGACTTCAAATATATCTCTTCAATTTAATACCATGACTCTTCAATTTTTCCAATGCATGAACGTTTTACTTTAAGAGTCTAGTTAATGTCCCAAAGCGAATATTCAATGAACTTTGTTGGGAATACAAAAATTATATCAGACGTTTCCATGAAACCAAATGGAGTACTACATTAAATAGTTATTCAAATTCAAATTAAGAGAAGTGGAAAAGGCTTAGAGTAGTTATTCAGACACACGATTTTCATGTGCCTAATATACGTAGCTACTTTCTTGTGTTCAAATAAGTAACTACTTCCTCTTCTCTGTTCAATTTATGTGGCACAGTTCATTTTTCGATAGTCAAATTTTTTGATTTTGATTGTGTATTTGGACAGAATCTATAATTTGTTTGAGATAAATTTATATATTTGAAAACTACGTAAAAAGTACTATAAGTCATAATGATTGACAATTTAAAATAATTAAAAGGCATATAAAAAATTCATAGTAAAAAAAAAAAAAAAAAAAAAAAACTCGTTTGAACTCAAAAACAAAAAATGTGCCACATAAATTGGGATAGTGGTATTACTATTTTGTATTCTTTTTTATTTATTTACTTATGAAGTATAGCAATTATTGTAGAATTGTAATAAGAGGTAGTTTTACAAAGTGTACACCGGTATAATGATGGTCAATGTTGTTACAGATAGAATGTTAGTCTTATAAAGAGATAAAATAAAACATCAAAAATTTATTTAAAAAGTTAAAACTCGACTGTTATAATAAAATCATCAATCAATCAATATATAATATAAAGCTAGGAATAAACAATCCTATGTGGCACCTCTTAATGGCCAAGGATTCTATTTATCTTTTTTCTCCCTTTTTTGGCTTTTTATATCATTTTTAATTATTTTATTTCAATTTAAAAATTCATCTCCATAACTCACACCCCTTCATCTTCATAACTTATATTAATTAGTATTAGTAATTAATTTCATAATTCTAATTTAGTATACAAGTTATGATACCTAATTAAAATCACCAACATGATTATATATATATATATATATATATATATATATATATATATATATATAAAATAAAGCAAAGGAATAGAAAAAGTGATGTGGCAACTCTTTTTAGCCAAGCAACACAATTATCTTTTTTGACATTTTCCCAATTTTTCTCATTTATATGCTAAGGAAAAAAACTAAAAAAATCAATAATTAATTAACTCTCTTACCTATATATGTTAAATGTGCTAAAAAAAATTTATTCCAAAAATGAATGACACGTAAATGTGCTAAAGTTTGTTCATTCCAAACGTAGATTAATATTGAAACGTCTGAAGAGTATGGGGCATTGAAGTCCTTACAAAAATTAACTACCCAATAATGGCTATATTTAATTATAATAAACTCATATATTAAAAAGCTATGGAGATGAAAAGTTGTAAGTTATGAAGGTAGGCCATATAAAAAATGTGGTTGTTCGGTCATCACCCATTGCATTCATGTAAATCCTCAAGATCCAACAATAGAGATTTTCATCACAGAAAGAAGAGAAACCAAGCACAGGTAGCATCTTGAATGTGTAGTGCCGCTTGATGATAAGCTTAATTAGACATGATTATTCTCTCGGTATCTTTTAATTGTATAATTCTCTTATTTTTCGTATTTTCTATTCATTATCTTTTTTCTTGAAGAAGATTGTCATTTAACCAAGAAATCATAGTTCAAATTGATGTTCATTCACTAACGTTTTGCTGGGTGCATCTTGGACGTGCTTGATGATAAGCTTATAATTAGACATGATTATCCTCTTGATAACTTTTTATTTTTCGTTTTTTCTATTCATTATCTTTTTTTGGAGAAAGATTGTTATTTTACCAAGAAATCATAGTTCAGAATTGATGTTCAATTATATGTTTTCTATTTTGGTGTTAATTATAACTCGCAATTGTTTTGCTTAAACAAGATTAGCATATAGTACCGGTATAGTTACTTGGCTACAATATTTTATTATAGTGTCGATAGAGTTACTTGATGGCTACAATTTTATGTAGCTTTAAGTAGCAGGAATAATTTGCAACATGATCAAATACGACTACTTATCACTACATGATCAATATTTACAGACTTGACTAAGAATAAGAAACCGTTGTACAATGGTGGATTTAATAGAGAGATCTCAAGAAGTTACTTATGAGAAATTCATTTTTTTTTTGTGCACTTCTCCTTGCTAAGAACAATATTTATCTTTGCATTTCCAAAATAATAAAATATAAAAATTCAAAATATTTCGGTGAGAGCAATAAACTATTTAATTTTTTTATTTTTAATTATGAGCAAAGTAATCAAGAGCTAAAAGTGTCAAAAAGCGTTAAGTATATTAGAGCTTTAAGTGTAAAAGAAGAGTGATGTGGCACCTCTAAGAAATATAATTATATTTTTCTCCTTTTTATGAATCACCTCTATTAATTATATAAGTTAAACGTGCTTATGTTTTTTCATTCCAAAGATGTGAAAAGTAGCCTAATGAGGAGGCATTCAAATTCTCACAAAGTTTAACTACCCAAATTTAATAGTAAACTCATATATTAAAAAGTTATGAAGATAAAAACTTTTTTTTTTTTTTGGGTTAACAATGGAGATAAAAAGTTGTAAGTTATAACTATAAACACAAAGAATTAATTATTTTGACAAAATAATGAAAACATATGCAATTAATTGACTTATGTATATAGTGTTGTGTCATTAAAGATAGAATTCATTCGTGGAGATTGAAGATGCACATGGCTTAACATCTTAATGCCTATGCTAAAGTACAAAAGATAAGATGAGGTGAAGCTTGACTTTACCGAACTTAAGGATTTAGGCACAGTTTAACTAAGCATTTAACAATACTATTTTTCAGTGATAGAGCCTTCATAATATAAAAAATCTCTCATTATGGATGAAAACTGAAAACTACATCTAAATAAAATTACTAATAAAAGTTGATTTATTTTTCCCAAATTGTCGATAATTCATTTCTGCAAGAACTTTTTCATTGTAAATTAACAAAAAAGCATGCATGGATTTGTTTTTATGTTTAATGTTTTATATGTATGTTTTGTTATAAATTCGTTTTTTTTTTTTTTTTTTTTTTTTTTTTGCTTCTACATGTTTTTACGATATATTTGTGCAGAATTTTTGGTATTATAAAATATTTATTTTATCTGTATAACTAAATTTATAATATAATATACGACCCCGCGAAGCGCGGACAAGTTCACTAGTGTTGTTATATATGGAGGATAGTTGTTAATAAGAGATCTGATTACAACTCTATTTGACTGGCGTATTAAGCCAAGGAAACTGGCCAACTCGATTTGCGATCATGTTCTTTAGCTACTTTAGTGGTGTTAAATGTACAAAATGAATTAACTTTGGGTGGATTTAATTAAGTAATATTACAAAGGTGGTTACAGTAATTTACGCTAAGAATAATCCTTTTTCCCAATGGTTAATAATGAAAGTTGGGAATGTTAAATTAAAAAATCACTAGCAAGTCAAAACCAATTTTGGCCATTTTTAGTAGTTCTGAAATTTACTATGCGTGGCTGAAAGCCATTCGGTATTCGAAAGAATGGTTTCATCAACTTAACCATGGCACTTTCATTAAGAAATCGAATGGGATTTGGGTGTAATTACACAGTTTGGCATGTTTGTGTAACACTCCGTAAATTAGGATTAAGTGTGAACGTGTTGAAAGAGTATTAATGTGACATTTTAGACATATGAAGTCCTATCGAGATGAATTTGGGTGAAAATAGTTGATTTAAGACCAACACGAATAGTGGAGTGCGTAAGATTCGATAGAATCGACTAAGTTTTCAGTAGGCCTGACTTCCATCCTGTTTACGTGAAAATCCGTTGAGAATTTGAGAAAATTTAAAACACAAAGTTGTAGCCCTTTGAATTACCTTTCCAATAATATAATATGGAGCTCAAACGGAACTCTGTGCTAGGAGTTATGCCCGTTTTATTGAATGCTGTCGACACAGTCGAAAATCGTAAATTTTGGCTAAGTGTGAAATGGACAGGGGAGCTCGCTGAGCGCGGCTCAAAGCAAGGTAGGAGCTCGCTATAGGAATCACTCAGTGGGGTGGGAGGTCTAAAATTTCCAGACCTATAAATACGACCCTTAGATGATTTCATGTCATTTTTCACACTCCAGACTTCGTTCTAAACCCTCTTTTGTAGAGAAAACAACCCTAAGGCCTCCCATAAACCTATAAAGTAAGTTCTTATTCAAACCCCTTGATTATTACCTCAATCTAAAGAAGATTAACATTAGAAGCTCACCTATTCCAAGATTGTGAGAATTCGATTCAAGAACGGTTGAAGAAGAGAATTGTTGAGAATTCGTCGTGAGGTAAGTTTCTAAAATTCAAGTATGGTTATGGAGGTTGTTTGGGGTCTATACATCATTTATATATCGTCAGAAACCATAGGTGAATTGCATGAAAGCAAGAACAAGAAATCGGCTTAGAAACCCTAGTTTTCAAAAAGGGAAGGAATTCAAGAGAAAAGTGTAAAGCTCTAATCTTTCCCATCTACATCAATTTTAGCGTCATTGTTGAACCTCGAAAAATCCGTTTGGTAGTGATATAGCAGGAATAGAGGTATGTCTCTTTTTGAACATACTCTTTTGAAACGATTTGTGTGACTTTGGTTGTGGTTTGTGTGCGTGAGGGACAAACTCACATTAAACCTTGTTTGTACTATATTATATATACGTATTCATAATTATTTTCCTCTCTAAGGGATGATTAAAGATTGAGATATAAAGCTTTAGTAATTGAACTCGAATTACCCTTAAGGGATGTTTAAACTTGATATTTGGAATGCTTGATTATCTCATGTGAATGCTCTATAAATGGATTGTACTGAATGTGAAACTTGTTTAAAGAAGTGAGTCTATTTTCTAAAACTGAAATGAGTTGATGTACCTCTATAATGGGAAGATGAACATAATCCATGAGGAATAATTTGGCTATCATGATATGACTTGGGATTCGACTTCTATGCCATGATTGATGATTTGGCCAATATGCTATGATTTGTATATTGTTTGTGTTTGGGCCTGTATGAGCAAGCTGTGGTAGTCCAGAGGACGATTAGCCGTTATGGATCCTAATGTATCGCTACGAGTATTGCTGTGTCAGTCCAGAGGACGATTGACCTCCGAGGCATATAGCTCGGTGCATCTATTGCTGTGTCAGTCCAGAGGATGATTGACCTCCGAGGCGTATAGCCTGGTGCAGCTATTGCTGTAGCAGTACAGAGGACGATTAGCCTTCGTAGTTTCCTAGCCCGTAGTATCGATTGTTTCATATCTTTGTTGCCTGTGAGTGGCTTGTTTCGTATCTTTGTTGCTTGTGAGTGGCTTATTGATGATAATGAACTTGTTCGCCTGTGAGTGGATTGTTGATGATATTGGTCTCGAATGGAAAAGACTCAAATGATAATAAATCGTATATTGAATCGGAAAAGATATATACTTGTCTTGATGGTTTTCTATTGATGATTTTGAGTTGTACGATTGATCTTGTCTTTGATTTCAAATTATTCTATTGAAACTGTTTTCACTAATCATTATTATATTATTTTGTTATATTACTTATTGTCTTCGAGACACTCACTGAGTACCAGTACTCAGACATACCATTGTTATTTTTGATGGTATGTTAGTTAACGAAAAAAAGCAGGCACAGACAGATCTGGCGGATTAGGAGTACTTGCTGCTTTCCAGATTGTTGGTGAGCCACACCTTTGTTCTTGGGATTTTATTAAGTCAATTAATACTTCTTAGCAGTTTCAGGCTGTGTCCTGAGTCAGTTTATTTTCTTAGAAGCTCCATAGATAGTTATAAACTTGTGGGTAGCGTCTTGGATATCTCTCATATTTTACGGAGGCATGTTGCCACGTTTTAATTTAAATGTTGAATAAGACTTCCGCTGATTTTTATTTCATAAATTATGACCATGATATTTAATTAGTTATTTATAACATCTCTTAAGCTATTAATGAAGGATTATTAAAAATGGACTTGACGGTTATTGATCTATAAGGTTCTTCCGATGTTGTTCATGACATCGGAAGCCGGTAACGTCAAGGGTGGGTTTTGGGGCGTGACATTTTGTCTGGCCAAGAAATTACTTGGTCAACAAAGAATTAGGTGTAACTGAAGGGGTGTAATTATACTCTCCAATTCTCAAGGCCGGGAAGGTGAGAATTGGTGGTAATTACATTGTGTAATTACAAGCCTACTTTTTAATTTCTTTCCTTTTTTGTTTTTATTTTAATTTATTTTCTTTATAACTTTTTATTTCTATTATTTTAAATTACTTTTTTAAATTTAAAATATATTTTTCTTTATACATTATTTATCTTTTATTTCTCTACCTTTACTTCTTGTGATTCCATGTAATTGCTCAAATTTTTTATTTCTTATTTGTTTTATTTTCTTCATTTAGCGTATTTGTTTTATTTTCTTCATTTAGCGTAATTGCGCTATTATTCTAGTTTTTGAAACTCACCTCCTAATATTAGAAATAATGAGTCATTAACAAACTTGGCATATAATGAGTGATGTCATTAAAGTATAATTTTGTTGTTGAATGGGGTTATAAGCTTATTTTGTTTTCCTAATCTTAAGTTATATTGGAACTTATTTTTATTATGTTGGAATTTGACATATGTTAAACTATATTTTTATTTTTGGATTTTTGATATTGTGTTTATTTATGGTTACAATTTACTTGCTTTAGTAGTATTGGCTTGTTATTTCACATTGTATGTTGATCATTTTTTAGTTAGAATTGATAAATTAGTTTTGTCAAACATTTGAATAATGTTAAGACATTATCAAACATTTGAATAATGTTAAGACATTATATTTATAAATATTAATTTATTTTATCAAACATGCATTCCATAGTGTTCTTACAAAACATATGTTCTTACTAAATATTATTTTTATTTAGAAAATATATATCAATTACTTTTACATTATTAGTTATAAATATATGATTACTAATTAACGTATATTCAATAAAAAATATGCATCTTAAATACCAAATCTAATATCATTTATACCTATTAAAAAATCATTTATAGGCATATATTTATCATATTAACTTTACGACCGCGTATACTTGCATGTGCGTTTCCGAGCAACAGGTTTTTGGCGTCGTTGCCGAGGACTCAAAAATTAACTGTTTATCTAGATTAGACTTTTCTTTTTGTCTATTCAAGTTTTTTCTTTATATTTATTTTCATTTTTATTCTTAATATAATATTTTTGTTATCTTTCTTAACATGACATCTTGGAATAAAAATTGGTCGAATATTGGTTGTTCTTATTTTGGTGAATGGGTTGTGTGCACCTCCCCAGAAGGGAAGGCCATAGAGAGGATTCGTTCCAAACTCATAGAGATGCAAGTCGAGGCTGAAGCTTGTAATAATCTGCAAGTTACGGGCTTAGCCAATACCCAAGACGAACCTCAAACAGAAGAAAAGAGCGAGTTCCTGCAACAAGATAACTTTGAAGAAGCAGATATAGTGAGCCAATCTCGGCTAACGGAGCAAGCTCAACAAATGAAATTTCATGAGTTTCTTCGTGATGGTCTTACGGACATGATGATACAACTGATAGAAGGCAGGACTGAGCTAAGACAAGAGATAGACAAATTTGGCTCAGATATCCATGACTTGCAGACTCAATTAAATAAAAAGGTTGAGGCGTCTGATGCCCAACTACATATTCTCGTGGATAGTGGCCAGCATGTGGAGCAGATAGAGGAGCTCCAACCATTCGATAAGAATATTTTTGATGATGCCTATCTTTGAGGAGGTGTACAAAAGTGAGGATGTCAGAAATAATGCAGTTTTGAAGTTGGGACGTGTTGGTCCTCATTCTAAATATTTTTCTACATTGTGTTTGGTTGGTGATATGGAAATCGAGCCCTCCACGCTGATGAAGAGATGTATAGATAAGGAAGAAGAGCCTTATATCCTAAAATTTGCCACACCAAAATGACATACCTCACTTAAGGGCGAAGAAGTGTAAGATGCGACACCTATTGCTTGGTTCCTTTATTTTCGCACCACTGCCTGATGAGCAGAGTAGAAATTTTGATGCAAAATTAGAGGCACAACTTGTATCCTCACAGTGGAAGAAAAAGTGGTGAATGTGATGGCGTCGTTCGGTGATGTTAACTAAGGCGCTTGTTGGGAGGCAACCCAATGTGTAATAATTTTAAATTTTTATTTTTATAGTGTCACATTTTCTTTTATTTTTGTTTTGCAGATTAGGAAAAGTCTGGATACCCGAAGTTGAAAGCTGAGGAGCATGTTTGGGATTAAGTGTGGGGTCGTCTCGGCCTTAACGTTGAGGATTATGCTGCGCGCTAGCTAGGCCCTAGAGGGTCTCCGGGAGTATTTCTCACCCTTGTTTTAATTTTTCTCTGCTATACAGGCATTGAGGACAACACATATTTTTAAGTGTGGGGTGGGTACTTTAGATTTTTGAGGTCAAGGATGATTATGTCATAGGATTTTTTTTTTTAATTTCTTAGCCTTATATATATATATATATATATATATATATTTTTTTTTTAAAAGCCGAAAACCAAGAATAATTCAATAAGATTTTCCTTTGTTTTTTCTTTTATAGCTTTTTTGTCCTTCATTAGAGGCATAGATCATCCACCCCTTGGGTTTTCTTATGGCCTCGGTTCTTTCCCGAGGGGGGGCCTTTGAATCGGGCAACTTTTTTATTTTTAGGATCAATGTATTTTTAGTAGAAAAGAGGAAGAAGAATGACCTTTTGACTTATTTGATACTAGTATATTTAGGCATGAGCTTGAGTAATACGTTACTGTGAGTGCTTGAGTAATGAAAAAGATAGCAGACTTTCTGACACTTAGCTCATGGTTGTGACTCTGTACATAGCTTATTCTTATTTTGTAGTTCGCCATGACCCTGTCTGTCTTATAATAGAATTGATCCATCTTGATTGATACTTGTGCCATGTAAGGTGAGGATTTCTTGCATATATTTCATGTTTTGAATTATAGTCTAGAACTTGCCCTGCATGTTATTGAAATGAAATAAAAATTGCTGCCCTGTTTAGACGATGATAATAGGCTTTCTTTGATATGTTTTGTGAATTTTAGCCTTTTCAGATATTATACCACTAGTTAGCCCTTTGAGCCTGTAGCCTTTTGTTTGTTAGCCTTATTTTTGCCTTGATCCTTTTGTGTGAATCCCTAGTTTTTGCACCTTGCTTCCTTAAGCACTGTAACTTAGACTGTGATATAATTGATAAATCCAAAGAAAAGGGATGGTCAAGTGAAAAAAGGTGACCGGTGATAGCTGCAAAGTGATGAAAAGGCCCTCTTAAAAGAATGTGACATGAAAAAAAATTGCTGAAAAAAATGATTGAAACATTCTTGATATGAGGGAAATATTTGTGGAATAGTTGATGAAGAGGGGGCTGAAAAATAAAGTGAAGAGTGGAAAATAATGGGTGATGAAGTCTACAAGTGCAAAGTGCTTTGAGAAGTGTAGGTCACTATTATATAATTTTCCTACCCGTCCCCTAGCCAACATTACAACCCGTTAAAGCCCTATTTGATTCTATTCGAGCACGCTTAATTAGTAAAGATGTACATAATGGGCAAGTCTATGGTTCTTTGTGCATACATGTGAATTTCTTTGTGAGTGCGAGAGTTGTGCTTTGATGCTAAGTCCTTAATTTTCATTCGATTCTTTGATTTGAGTGTGTCGACTATTTATTCTTGTGAGTGCAATTGTTTCATGATAGATAAGTGATGTTATTAGTTTTCTTTGACAGAGTAGGTGAGAGAGCTTAAATTTGATGAGTTAGAGTCCGTCTTTGAGATTAGGAGGCTAGAAGTTTGTTATTTATTTGTTAACTTGTATATTTTGCACGATGATCAGGAAGTGTATATTTGATGGTTTGAGTTGCTATAGGGCCTAATTGTTGGTACCAATCAAAGTGGTGGTGTTCCCAGACTTGACTTATTGAGAGTGATTTTAGTGCTTACTCGAGGACGAGCAAGAGTATAAGTGTGGGGTAGTGATGTTCGGTCAAAAATTGCATATATTTAGCCAATGCTGCTTCACATTTTAGTACTTTTAATTATTTTTTGAGTAATGATTATATAATTTTGTGCTTAATATTATATTTTTATTATGTAAGAATAAAACGATGTGAAATTGAAGAAATTTGGAGCAAATTTGAATAAATTTTAGAAGAAAAAGAGATAATAAAAGGAAGAAGGCAAAGGGGGGGACACCAGTTGGAATTGGTCCCCCAAAATAAAAGACAAGAAAAAGGAGCAAAAGAAAGAAATCAAGAAAAAAGAAGAGAACGTACCTGGGTGTGCAATCAGTGACGTGCGACGCGGTGAGATCGCGCAGACTTCGCGTCTTTGAATTTATTAATTTGGCCTTGTGCGCGACCCTTGCCACACAGGGGTGGCGCGGGCCCAAAAGTCAATGCCTTTTGATATCATATAAATACATATCTTACACAATTTTTATATAATTTTGGACTTAAAGAGAGCTTGGAGCCGTCGCGGAAGCCGTAATTATTGGGTTTTATCTTCTCTTCTCTGTAGAACTAGTTTTTATTCGGATGATTTGTTGTTTTTCCTTCATGTCTATGTGGAGCTAAACTTTTTAGTTCTAGGGTTTAGACACAAACATGAAGGTTGACGTTTGATTATTGTTTATATCTTTTGAATTTTCATTTTTGGGTTGCATATTTATTCTTGTGCTTAATTGTTTCATTACTTGATCACTAATTAGATACTATCTATGGTGCGTGAGTTGGACTTGAAAGAGGGAATTCACGTACGTAATAACAATAAATAGTGTTTGTTCGATTTAATTGTTTCGCTACCGAGGATAAAAATATACCCTTTAGTCCTGCTTAGTTGGATACGGAGATAAAAATGTGTTCTTGTTACTTCTTGCGATCATAGGAATATAGACGTTAAGGGTAGTCAACGTTCGACAAAAAAAAAAAAAAAATAGAAGTCAAGACTCCAACCAAGGAAGAGGCTGCTAAAGCGGTAGAGGATGGAGGTCAAATCAAGGAAGGTATCACAAATAAAATATTGAATGTTATACTTGCCATAAATATGGTCATTTTTCCTGGGAATCTAAAAAAAATTTGGAGGAAATAAATAATTTTGTGGAGAGCAAAAATGAAGATGAGGATGGTACTTTACTCATGGCATGTAAAGCAGAAGAAAGTGTAGAAAAAAATAAATGGTACCTTGATACCGGTGCAAGCAGCCATATTTGCAGGAAGAAGCATTTATTTGTGGAGTTTTGAGGAATTTAATGATGGCAACATCACTCTTGGAGATTCTTCAAAAGTTCAAATCAAAGGAAAATGTACGATTTTAATTCATTTGAAAGATGGAAATCCTCAATTTATCTCCAATGTTATGTATATACCGGAAATGAAAAGTAATATTCTGAGTTTGGGACAGCTCTTAGAGAAAAACTATGACATTCATTTCAAAAGATAAAAAGTTGACTATAAAAGATGAAAATGGGAGATTGTTAGCCAAAGTTCCTATAGCTAAAATTAAAATGTTTGTTTTGAATCTTCAAAGTGATGTACCGAGGTGCTCATTTTCATGTGTCAAAGATTCATTTGACTTTGGCATATGAGATTTGGCCATTTGAATGTGATAGTCTGAGGTTGATGAAAAATATGGTGAAAGGGTTGTTGGGTTTAATTGATAGGTTTAATGGAAAATGGAGGGAAAAGAAGTGGAGGGAAAAATGAGTTGTTCCCTCTTGCTTTATGAAATAAGCATTTGTCCCTCATAGGTGGTGGAAAGAAAAGTTCTCCTACTTAAAAGTAGAACCACTCCTTCGTGTTGCTAAAGGGTCAAGAAGAGAGTCTCCCCTCGCTCGGCTTTGGCTTCGGCTTCGGATTTGGATTTGGATTTGGTCAAATGATCTGATTGATTGATAATATTTTTGGACCAAATTTCCTTTTTAATTAATTAATTAATTAATTAAAGATCCTGACCCGCGACCCGACCCATTTTCTTTCTTTCCCGGATTAATTTAAAACATTTCCCTCCGTTTTTTCAATGGGATTTTTCTGAAAGGTTGCAAACTTTTCTGAAAAGTTGCAAGCCTTTTCCCAAACAGGCTATATATTTCTGTTGATCTTCAGAATTTTTCCTTACGAAATTTTCTGATATTCATCTTCTTTCTCTCGCACTTCTTAAAAACTCTCGTGTGATATACTACCTTCGAGTGGTTCGTAGTCACCTGAATTTGCTGTACCGCTATTTTGGTGAGTAAATCGTTCTATCCTGGGAGGAAAGATTCCAAAACCTCGGGTACATTGAGGGGAATAATTTCCTTAAGGACATTAATTGTGAATTCGGTGGGCTCGCTTTCATTTTTCCATATCTTGTTCATATTATTTTTCGGTTTTCGTTAATTTCATTTTCTACGGTTTGCGAAGGGGGACTGATTGTTTTTTTTTCGTTTGAGAATTAGTCTAACTTACTGGTTCAAAGTATTCTTTACAATACATATTTGATAACAATCTTAAGGAAATTAGTGCTTATATATTTTAATCTGTATTCTGTTTTGGAGACTAAAACCTTCTGGTTTTCTACTCCGTTGGAATTTTTCTAGTCCAACTTAAAGAACATAAAAACTTCGTTGGATTATTAAAGTTCATAACATTGACGCGATTTGAAGAACATAAAAACTTCATCATGAAACAGATATATATATATATATATATATATATATATATCTTCTCTGTTAACTGTTCTGTTTCATTTGCCATTTATTAAACAGTTTGTCAATTGTGTGATGAAGAATGGAAACGAGAAAGTCATGTTGTCATGTTAATGCTCCTAATGGGCCCTACTATTTGTTAGTCATCACGTACTCGTTAGTACTATTGTTGGCGTACCATTGGGCCGACAAATGTTGCATCGTCGCCGTCAAGCTGCCGCACACGCGATGGCACCGATAGAGAAACCGGGGAAGTTTTTCGGTATCAACTTCAAAGGATGGCGACAAAGAATGTTCTTCGGCGACTACTCTAGGCATGCGAAGTTCACAAATGAAAATCCTCACGTTACCGAAGAAGGAATGCACGAAACCAGCGCTTTATGATTCGAGGCTTGGAAGCATGCGATTTTTGTGCAAAGGATACATCCTTAGTGCACTAGATGATGATCTCTATAATGTCTACGGTTACGCCAAAACTTCAAAAGAATTATGGCTTGCACTCGAAAAGAAGTATAAAGCGAAGATGCGTGCTTGAAAAATTCGTGGTTGCCAAGTTTCTTAACTACAAGATGACGGAGATAGTAAAACTTTGGAACCCAAGTTCAAGAACTCCAAGTCCTTATCCATGACCTTATTCTGTTGAAGGTATGGTGATCAACGAGGAATTTCAGTGCGTCTTTGTGATTGAGAAGTTGCCTCCTTCATGGAGAGACTTCAAGAACTATACAAACACAGCGTAAGGAAATGTCGTTTGAGAAGATCTTGTGATTCGCTTGAAGATTGAGGAAGATAATAAAGTTGCTAAAAAGAAGTCACGTGGAAATTCAACGATTGTGGGAGCGAACATCGTTGAAGAAGCTGCTCCAAAGAATAAGAAAAGGAAGAAACCTTTTGGAAGAGTAGAGGCGAACAAGAAAAATTCAAGGGCAATTGCTATAATTGTGGGAAAGGCGGCCACAAAGCCCCGTTATTGTCATCTCCCGAAAAGGACAAAGGGAAAGGGACAAGCCAATATGGTGGAGAAGAATGATGACATGGATGATCTAGTGCAATACTATCGGAGTGCAATTTGGTTGGAAACAAAGGAGTGGTGGCTTGATTCGGTGCCACTCGACATGTTTTATTTGTAAAAGAAGCATTTGCAACCTATGCTCCCAGACCGAAGAGGAAGCATTTTATGGGAAATCTTGCAACCCAAGGTTGAAGGATATGGGAAGATACTTACGAAGATGACTTCCGTCGAGGTGCGACTCTCAACAACGTTCGCACGTTCTAACAATTAGGGAAGAATTTAGTTTCAGCGGACTACTCGTCAAAAACGGGTTTAATTGCGTGCTGGTTAGTGAGAAAATTGTAATAAGTAAGAATGATATGTTCATAGGAAAGGGCTACCTCACCGAGGGCCTTTTCAAACTCAATGTAATGGTTGTTGGCAGTATTAATAAGAATTCAGCTTCGTCTTACTTATTGGAGTCAAATGATTTATGGCATGTTCGTTTAGGACATGTCAACTACAAAACTTTGTGAAAATTGATTAATTTAGAAGTATTGCCTAAATTCGAGTGTAATAAATCAAAATGTGAAATACGTGTTGAATCTAAGTTTGTTAAACATCCATATAAGTCTATTGATAGGAGTTCAAATCCTTTAGACTTAATCCACACGGATATATGTGATATGAAGTCAATACCATCACGCGGTGGGAAAAAGTATTTTATAACTTTTGTTGACGATTGCACTCGATATTGTTATGTGTATTTG
This sequence comes from Lycium ferocissimum, assembly GCF_029784015.1. Classification (NCBI taxonomy): domain Eukaryota; kingdom Viridiplantae; phylum Streptophyta; class Magnoliopsida; order Solanales; family Solanaceae; genus Lycium; species Lycium ferocissimum. The sequence goes on from NC_081344.1 coordinate 65,793,035, forward strand.
CTTAATAGTAAGGATGAAGCAATTGATGCATTTACGCAATACAAGAACGAAGTGGAAAATCAATTGAATAAAAAGATAAAAATGATTAGAAGTGATAGGGGTAGAGAATACGAATCTCCTTTTGCAGAAATATGTTTAGAATATGGAATTATTCATCAAACTACGCCCTTACACACCACAATCAAATGGAATTGGGGAAAGGAAAAACCAAACATTAAAGGAAATGATGAATGCTTTATTAATAAGTTCCGGTTTACCGCGAGAACTATGGGGGAAGCTATCCATACGACTAATCGAATACTTTCGGGGTGCCCCACGGCAAAATACAATCTATTCCATATGAACTATGGAAAGGAAGAAAACCCAACTTGAAATATTTCAAAGTGTGGGGGTGTTTAGCAAGGGTCAAGCTCCTTTGCCCAAAGGGTAAAAATCGGACCAAAAACTGTGGATTGTGTTTTTATGAGCTATGCTACAAACAGCAAAGCTTGTCGGTTTTTGGTTCACAAATCAGACAATCCCGAAATTCATGTTAATACGATAATTGAATCAGATAATGCTGAATTCTTTGAGAATATTTATCCGTATAAAACTGAATATGAGTCGTCAAGTGAAAGATCTAAATGGTTGCGAGAAGAACCAAAGGAAAGTAAACCAAGTGAAGAGGATCCAAGGCGTAGCAAACATCAAAGTATATCTACTTCTTTTGGACCAGATTTTGTGACATTCTTGCTTGAAAATGAGCCTCAAACATTTAAAGCAGCAATGTCTTCTTTTGATTCAGCATTTTGGAAAGAGGCAGTCAATAGTGAGATTGAATCAATTTTGAACAACCATACATGGGAATTGGTTGATCTTCCTCCTGGAAATAAACCTTTAGGATCAAAATGGATTTTTAAAAGGAAAATGAAAGCTGATGGCACTATTGACAAATATAAGGCAAGACTTGTGGTCAAAGGTTGTAGACAAAAAAAAAGGCCTTGATTACTTTGACACATATTCGCCGGTAACAAGGATAACATCTATTCGGGTGTTAGTGGCAGCGCCAGTATATGGTCTTGAAATCCATCAAATGGATGTCAAGATGACTTTCTAAATGGAGAATTGGAGGAAGAAATTTACATGGAACAACTTTGAGGGTTTTGTGGTTCACAGTAAAGAAAGGAAAGTGTGCAAACTTGTTAAGTCACTTTATGGACTTAAACAAGCACCCAAATAATGGCATGCGAAATTCAAACAAACAATGTTGGCAAATGGATTTAAGATTAATGAGTGTGACAAATGTGTTTACATTAAAAATACTCCAAATCATGAAGTCATTGTTTGTTTATATGTTGATGACATGCTGATAATGAGTAGAGATATTGCCGATGTAAATGCTAAGAAGCGTATGCTCGCTAGCAAATTTGACATGAAAGACTTAGGGGTTGCTGATTTGATCTTAGGAATTAGAATCCATAAAACTCCACAAGGTCTAGCATTATCATAGTCACATTATATTGAAAAGGTACTTGACAAGTTCAAATATTTAAATTTCAATGTTGCAAAGACTCCAATTGATGTAAGTTTTGCACTTCAAAAGAATGAAGGTGAAAGTGACTCACAATTGGACTATGCACGTGTTTTGGGAAGTTTGATGTATATTATGAATTGTACACGACCAGATATAGCATGTGCTATTAGCAAAATTTGAGTCGATTCACGAGTAATCCCAATCAAACTCATTGGATGGCAATGAAATGAGTCTTGGGGTATTTGAACACACCCAAAACTATGCTTTGCATTATAATAAATATCTATGCAATTGAGGGATATAGTGATGCAAAATGGATCACCGGATCATCAAGTTAAATCACGAGTGGATATGTTTTCACCGTTGGTGGAGGAGCGATATCTTGGAAATCATCAAAACGGACATGCATTGCCCGCTCTACAATGGAATCGAATTTATAGCTTTAGACAAGGCCGGTGAAGAAGGCTCCTAATGGCTCCGAAATTTCTTGGAAGATATTCCATTTTGGCCCAAACCTTTGGCACCTATATGTATACATTGTGATAGCCAAGCGGCAACGGGTAGGGCGAGGAGCGTTATGTATAACGAAAATCGCGTCACATTCGACGGCGACACAATACCGTTAGACAACTACTCTCTAGTGGTGTTATCACTATTGACTACGTAAAGTCAAGAGATAATGTATCGGATCCGCTAACAAAAGGCCTATCTAGAGAGGCATTGAAAGATCATCGAGGGGAATGGGGTTAAGGCCTAGGACAAGTCATCATGGCGGTAACTCTACCTAGTAGACTGGAGATCCCAAGAACTAGGTTCAAAGAGATCAAACAAAGTTATGAATGACAGTTCAACATTGTCAAATAACTCAACCCATTCTTGTGATGACGACAATGTTCAGAAACAAGGATAAAACCTTAAGGCTTTTTAATGAGTTAATAAAGCATTAAAGTTTTTTAATGATTATCTAAGTCTGGAAGAACATGACCAGATAGTGTGTCTATAGGACTACACATTTAGAAATCACCTATGTGAGTGTGAAGTATAAGCGCTTGAGGAGAATGATGGTAAAGGCCCACTCTCTGCATTCACGAAACCGGGCGGTGTTCGTGGCCGGAACGAACACAACCGTGAGAACCATAGATGGTTGAGGGTTAATTGTGTGACTTATGTTGTCTAGTTATACAACAAAGTTCGACAGTTCAAAGATATCACATCTACCGATTGATCGGGTATATCCGATATAAGTTCACTACGGAAAGTTCAAAGGGAAACCTACTTATCCAGATGCAATTAATCTTCGCTTGTATATCACACACTTGTCCGTGCATTCCTTTATCTTATAGCCATTCCCCATTCATGTGGGAGATTGTTGGGTTTAATTGATAGGTTGAATGGGAAATGGAGGGAAAAGAAATAGAGGGAAAAATGAGTTGTTCCCTCTTGCTTTATGAAATAAACATTTCTCCCTCATAGGTGGTGGAACGAAAAGTTCTCCTACTTAAAAGTAGAAGCACTCCTTCGTGTTGCTAAAGGGTCAAGAAGAGGGTCTCCCCTCGCACCGTCGTCGTCGCTCGGCTCGGCTTCGGCTTCGGATTTGGATTTGGATTTGGTCAAATGATCTGATTGATTGATAATAAAACATTTCCCTCCGTTTTTTCAACGGGATTTTTCTGAAAGGTTGCAAACTTTTTTGAAAAGTTGCAAACCTTTTCCCAAACAGGCTATATATTTCTATTGATCTTCAGAATTTTTCCTTACGAAATTTTCTGATATTCATCTTCTTCTTTCTTTGCACTTCTTAAAAACTCTCGTGTGATATACTACCTTGAGTGGTTCGTAGTCACGAATTCTTTGTACCGCTATTTTGGTGAGTAAATCGTTCTATCGGGAGGAAAGATTCCAAAACCTGCGGTACATTGGGGAATAATTTCCTTAAGGACATACTGTGAATTCAGTGAGCTCGATTTCGTTTCCATATACTGTTCATATTATTTTTCAGTTTCTGTTAATTTCATTTTCTACGGTTGCGAAAGCGGACGGTATTCTGTTTTACGTTTCGAGAATTAGTCTAACTATCGGTTCAAAGTATTCTTTACAATGATTTGATAACAAGGGTTTCCGACCATTAACCATCCTTCAACTTTGCAAAGGATGTCTTTTTGGAAAGCAATCTAGAAAGCAATCAGCATAAAGTATTTTAGTTCTTTCAATGTGAATTTGTGAAGGCAGTATGGCTCTAATTTTTTAAGAACTATTGAGGGCCATTTCTATGTACTTCACACCAAATACGCAAATATGAGACGACACTCGTGTTGAAAATTAAACTTGTTCACATGATATTTAGTTTAGTTCACTGTTGGATATTGGGCTTGGGTCGTGGGTCGCCCATGTGGACAGACCCAACCCGGTTAGGAGGAAAAGATAAAAAGAGTTTAAGTGGGAAGTTACCACTCAGTTTAAGTGGGAAGTTACCACTCCTCTTAGGATAACTTACAGGTTATTAACGTGGAGTGTGTGGGGAAGTTAATTAACTTCTTCTCCTCTTTCCCCTCTTTAAAAAAAAAAAGAAAGAAACAGAAGTTGTTTTCTTCTTCAAGAAAAAACAGAAAAAGAATTTCTTCTTTCCTCTAATTATTCTCCAACAACACACAAGACTTCTAGTTTGTGATATCGAACTTGTTCTATTTCCTAGTGAAGTAGAATTGGCTTGGAGCAATTCTTCAACAAAGGTTCTGTGAATTTTCCACTGCTGTTAATAGGTACACGATTCTTGTTCCTGTTACTAATTTCTAACAATGGCATCAGAGCCTAGGATTATTTTGTCACAAGTCTTGATTATTGACTAAATAGAAGTATACTGCTCTTAGTTGTATTCTTCAATTGTTAAATTAATTGAAGACTGAAACGGAGAAATTGTAGTATGCATCGTCGTTGTCTTGCAATTTGCGTGAGATTGTTTTGTGAAGAAAATAGTACGTTTATGTTTTTTTTGCTGAAGTGCCTTTTATGTTGGGCTAAATTTTCTTCTTGGTCTCTTGTCACTAATTTTTAGGTATTTTTATCACAATAAAAGAGGCCCCACAATTGGTACCACTTCATATGTTAGCATGACATACTCCCTCTGTTTCAATTTATGTGAACCTATTTTCTTTTTAGCCTATGCCAAAATGAATGACCTCTTTCCTAATTTGGAAACAAATTCACTTTATGAAATGATTTACAACCACACAAATATTCAAGACTTAATTTGAACCACAAGTTTCAAAAGTCTTCATTCTTTCTTAATTGTAGTGCCCAGTCAAACGGGTTCACATAAATTGAAACGGAGGGAGTAATATTTAGACTTTGTGAAAAGAAAAATACTGCCACTTTCTTGATGAAGTTGGGCAGAACCAAAGTGATCTGTAAAAGATGGATATTCCATTACACCTTTTGATGTTTTTTTAAAATTGTTTTAGTCTTTCTGTTGCCATTTTTCAATAATGTTAATAGAGAAAATTATATGTTAACAGAAGGAGAATTACAAGCTGATGTTCATATTTTTTGTGGTATCTTGGCATTTTTTGTTTACAATGGTCAGTGACACAATGCTACGGAATTTAACGTCATAAGTAGCACCATTTGTTATTAAATAAGTGGGTCCAGGATATGAGTCATAAAATTTTTTTGTGCATTAAGGAATGTGACTATTTTTCTCCATGAAGTTAGATTTGTTGGACGGTACTGATTTTCCAGTTGAATATCAGTGAGATATACAATCAATTTTTTTTTATGTGACTTAATCACACAGTGTCTCTTGATCATAGACCTATATATATATATATATATTTTAAAAAAAGCAAGTTGTTCTTGAATAACTCTTTGTCTTTTAGTGCATTCCTTGTTAGTCCTGATGACCCTTAAACGTATTTTTGTCTTCTACGAGTAATGTGACATGTGTTGTCATATTGAATGGTATGTCCATTCTTATTGTTTCATTGTTCCCATTTCGGATACGTAGGTTGGACGGGGACAAGCTCGAAGTAATCTTTCAGTGGGAGTTCCGAAATCGAGCAAGGAGACAATGTAGAAGAGTACGTCGTCGTAGGACACATTTCCGTGGACGTGAAGTCATAAGGAATAATGTTCCGAGGGCGACGCAAAATCTACTAAGGGATCAAAGGGCTATACGAAGGGAAGGAGAGAAGAAATTCAAAGTGTTTAAAGCTTTTAAGATGTCTCCTAATACTTCAGTGCCTGAACATATTGAACTTTTCCGGTTGCAACGAGAAGAACTGGCTAATTTTATTGAAATCTCGGATTGGGAAGCTTTAGCAATTTTAGTAGATTCCCTCCGAGAGCCTTGGAGTGGTATTCTGGTTAATATTTATCACGATTTCTTTCCAAGTCAAGCTTTTGAGGTGTATGTTCAGGAACTTGAAGTCGAGTGGGAGATTATGAACTTGTAATTTGAATTGTGAATTTCTTTTCAGTTTATAGTTATGTTGTTTAACTTTCTTTTATATCCCATTTATTTATTTATTTATTTTAAATGGGTTGAGACTTAATTGAAAGTTATTAAATAAAATTCACGCTAAGATTTATTTTTTCCATTTTTGATTAAACGTTTAGACTGTAGATGATGATCGGAAACTTTGTGACCTTTCGATTTTACACTAAATGTGAAGTCATTTATGGGAATTAATTTGCTTGAGTGTGAATATCACATGCATAAATTTGTTAAAGTAAATATTGATGAATAAAAACTTGCTTATTTGTCTCAATCAACAGATATGACATCTAACAGTATCATTGTTGATTTAAACAAAGGTGAAAAACTGAATGGCGAGAATTACGACATCTGGAGTCGTAAAATGTGGTATGTACTAGAAGAGCAAGATGCTCTGGAAGGTATTAACCATGTTTTGGTTCACCCAGGAGAGGGTAGCACTGCCCAGCACAGAAGAGATCTGGAAACTTACAATACGTGGAAAAAGAAAGATTCTTTGCGCACGTGGAATTATTGTGAGTTACGTGGTTGATGATCTCATTCACGAATGTGAAGAATACCCTACTGCTCATGCAATGTGGGCACACTTATGAGAGACTTATGGGGGTACCATTGTGACCCGTCTTAGACAGCTGACTATCAAATTTGACACTTATAAGAAGCGTCATGATCACAATGTCAAGAAACACCTTAGGGTGATGTCTAACATGATTGCTCAACTGAAAAGTGCTGGTCATGTTCTCTCTGATGAGCAGCACGTTCAAGCAGTGATCCGGTCTCTTCCCAATAGTTGGGAACACTTGAAGGTTAACTTAACCACTTGAAGGTTAACTTAACCCATAATGATAGCATCAAAACTTTTTCTAATGTTGCCCGTCATGTCGAGCTTGAAGAGGAGCGGCTTGGTGCTACTAAAACTGTATGTAATGCCTATGTGGCAGAATCCAGTGGCACAAAGTCTTCAGGATTCAAACACAAGAAGAATTGAAAAAATGACGGAAAGGGTAAGGAGACCGGAGAAGGACCCTCCAAGAAAAGGAACAAGCCAAATCCCAAGAAGGGAAAACGGTTTTTCAAGAAGAAAGACAAGAGTAAGATGAAATGCTACAACTGCCATGTTCCAGGGCATTTTGCTCATGAGTGTCCCGAGTCGAAAAAGGTAGCATTTCAAAACGCATCTCTAAATGCTACATATGTTTCTAGCACTATTTTACTAACTGAATCTTATCCTGTGTGGATTGTAGACTCAGGGGCCACCGACCATGTAAGTCGTGACCGAGAAGCGTTTGTGGAGTTTCGTCGAGTCTCACCTGGATCAAGGTGGATATATGTAGGAAATAATGCAAAGCTTGAAGTCAAAGGGATAGGTACTTGCAAAATGGACTTGCATGGTGGCCGAACTTTGATGTTGCATGACGTCCTATATGCTCCAGAGATCCGACGTAACTTAGTATCTGTGTTTGTTCTTCTAGATCTAGGTTTCAATTTAAAGTTTAGTCACAATGGTGTTAGAATTACTCAAGACAATGTTTTTTATGGTTTTGGACTTCGTTATGATGGTTTTATTGTTTTAGATTGTAATCCTTCAACTTATGACTATTATGTTGACCGTTGTGTAATGACATGTTATTCTAGTAACAGTGATGTTGATGTTATTACATGGCATGCAAGATTAGGTCACATAGGGCAAGACCGGATGAATAGATTGGCAAAGGAAGGGCATTTAGGTCCTTTCTCCAAAATTGAAATGCCAACTTGTGAAAATTGTCTTGCCGGAAGGATTACACGTAAACCATTTGGGAAGGCTAAGAGAGCAGATTCCCCGTTGCAATTAATCCATTCTGATATCTGTGGTCCAATGAATGTGAGGGCAAGGTCTGGTGCTTTGTGTTTCATTACATTTATTGATGATTTCATGCGCTTTGTTTATGTCTATTTGATTTCTCATAAACCTGAAGCACTTGAATGCTTTAGAAAATATATGAATGAAGTTGAGAATTAATTAGATAAAAGTATAAAGACTTTAAGAACCAATAGAGGCCGTGAATATTTATCAAAACAGTTTGAAGAATTATGTAATGAAAAAGGCATTACGAGACAGTTAACTACTCCTTACACACCTCAACAAAATTGTGTAGCAGAAAAGAGGAATAGAACATTATTGGACATGACAAGATCTATGATGGCGCAGGCAAATTTACCTATCTTCTCCTGGGGAGATGCGTTATTGACTGCAGCCTACATACTAAATAAAGTGCCTTCTAAATCAGTTACTTCCACTCCCTATAAGCTATGGACTGGTCATAAACCGAAATTGAATGATCTCCGACCTTGGGGTTGTGCTGCATATGTAAAAGATCGTTTTCGTAAGTTTGGAAAACTGAGTCCAAAAGGGAAGAAATGTATCTTCATAAGATACTCAGAATACTCCAAAGGGTATGTATTCATTGGTGAATTAGAAGATGGAAGTATAACTGAAATTGAATCACGAGATATCACATTTTTAGAAAATGATTTTCCCAAAAAGGGCGAAATAAAAGAAGGAGAGCCTCTTTACGAAATGTTGAATTCAGATGATCAGACAATGTCTTTAGACATGTTTGATAGTCAAATAGATCAAGAATCGGTTCCTGATCCAAGTGGGAGTTTTGAATCCCAAAATCCTTTAGAGAAATCTGAATATCAACAACGTAAGAGTACCAGAAAAAGTGTACCTAAACGATCTTATGAGATTGAAGATTACGTTTTCCTGGTGTCTCCCACAGAATTGGATGAGCCTAATTCTGTGACTGAGGCTTTGGCAAGTCCTGGAAAAGATGAATGGATGAAAGCAATGAAAAAAGAATTGGAGTCCATGAGAACCAACAAAGTCTGGGATCTAGTTGACCTTCCTTCTGGGAGTAGAGCTATTGGGAACAAATGGGTTCTCAAGGTTAAACGTAAAGCGGACGGGTCAATAGAAAGATACAAGGCACGATTGGTCACAAAAGGTTTTACCCAACAAGCTGGAATAGATTATGAGGAAACCTTTTCACTAGTTGTGAAGTTTACCTCAATTTGGTTACTTTTGGCTATTGTTGCATGTTTGGATCTAGAGTTACACCAAATGGACGTGAAGACAGCTTTTCTCAATGGAGAATTAAACGAGGAAATCTACGTGGAACAACCTGTAGGTTTCATCGTTAAAGGCCAAGAAAAGAAAGTTTCCAAATTAAAAAGATCTATTTATGGCCTGAAGCAGTCTCCAAGGTAGTGGTATTTGAGATTTCACAAAGAGGTGATTTCATATGATTTCACCATGATTGATGAAGACCATTGCATCTATGTGAAGAAGTCCAATGGAATGTTTGTAATTCTTTCCCTTTACGTGGATGATATTTTATTAGCCGGAAATAATTTGGAGTATGTGAAAACTATCAAGTCATGGCTTTCAAAGTCATTTGACATGAAAAACATGGGTGAAGCAGACTATATATTTGGTGTTAAGATCCAAAGAGATCGTTCCAAGAAGGTTTTGAGTCTATCTCAAGAAACTTATATAAGGAAAATTTTGGAACGCTTCCAAATGAATAGTTGCAAACCCATGGATACTCCAATAGCAAGAGGTGAAACTTTAAGCCTTGAAATGTGTCCAGAGACTGAAAAAGAAAAAGAAGACATGTCTCGAGTTCCATATTCTAGTCTTTGTCGGGAGCTTGATGTACGCTATGATGTGTACTCGTCCGGACATTTGTTATGCCGTAGGTCTGGTTAGCAGGAGTCCAATCCTAGAAGAGATCATTGGAAAGCTGTGAAGAGGATCTTCCGATACCTGAAAAGAACTGTTGATTATTCACTATGTTATAGTGGAAATGATTTACACTTGAGAGGATATACAGATGCTGATTGGGGTGGTGACCGGAACGATAGAAAATCGACATCCGGTTATGCTTTCTTACTTAATGGTGGTGCTATTTCATGGAAAAGTAAGAAACAAACTTGCACGGCTCTTTCAACTATGGAAGCTGAGTTTGTGGCTTGTGCATCTGCAGTACAAGAAGCTGTTTGGTTAAAAAGATTCTTTGAGCATTTGGGCATAGCAAAGAATTCTCAAGGATCAATGATTTTACATTGTGATAGTCAAGCGGCTATTGCATACACAAAGGATCCTAAGTATCACAGCAAAACCAAACACATTGACATCAAGTATAACTTTGTAAGAGACACAATAGTAAGTGGAGAAGTAACTTTACAATACATACCTACTCGAGAAATGATAGCTGATCCTTTTACAAAGGCGATATCTAGAGACTTTGTTTGAGAAACATGTTATGGCTCTAGGTTTGCGTAGGATATGATTATATTTCTGTATTGTAACATGACTTGGTTGTTAAAATATTTTCATCAATATTTGACTCTTGAATTTGTGTTCATATCTTTTATACATGTGATGATGTAATTTTATTGATAAAGTGTCGAACAAGTCGCGAGATTAGCTCTCTCACACGAGCAATCGCCTTTTACGTTGAGTAACGTGAAGAGATAAGTTCCACCACTATGTTATGACTTGTTTTTGAAGCCAGATATGAGTTTCTCTAAGCAGATGGATTTGAGGATCATTGAAGAGAGAATCTCAGGTTAGACATCTGGAGGTGTCTAGATCGAGATATGTACGGTGTTGAATAAGTAAATGAATGAGACATACGCGCCACTAGAAGGTGAGAACACCGTAGCACGTGGTTCATACCACGTGTGCTAGGCGACCAATCGGTTAATGGAAGAATGGATCCCTGCTTCTTCATTGTGTGAGACCCCGAAAAGTTACATTAGCTTTTCAATGGAATACCCTTTGACCTTTGGCTATTTCTTGAAGTTTCAATCAGTGTTGCTACTTTAGCATGTTACTAATAGCCATGAGTGATTCGGCAGTGCAGTGCATGTCTAAGAAAGCAGTTGATTTGGAACAAATAGATTCGAGCCGATAGGGGAGACAATTGAAATTATTAATTTAACTTGTATTCGCAGGTCAGCCATCACACTTACCATAAGGGTGTCAAGTGTAATAGTGGATATAAAGTTAAACATGAACTCGAGTTCACCTCTTTAGAGGACAAGGGATCAGATAACTAGCTACTGGTGTAGCGGATGATGTCTGGGGTATTGCGAGTAATAAGATCCTCATGTTAGTAGTGAATTCTTTCCGCATGTGATTGGATTCCTACAAAGAGCTCTTGTATTAGCTCTTGATGCTCGCAGGTCGCACGAACTATTTGTCTGTATGAATTATGCATGTTGTGTGCTATTAGCATGGTACTAGTATGAGTCTAGTCCACCATGTGCGAAGTGGGAGATCTTTGGATATTGGGCTTGGGTCGTGGATCACCCATGTGGACAGACCCAACCCGGTTAGGAGGAAAAGATAAGAAGTGTTTAAGTGGGAAGTTACCACTCAATTTAAGTGGGAAGTTACCACTCCTCTTAGGATAACTTACAGGTTATGAACGTGGAGTGTGTGGGGAAGTTAATTAACTTCTTCTCCTCTTAAAAAAAAAAAAGAAACAGACGTTGTTTTCTTCTTCAAGAAAAGACAGAAAAAGAATTTCTTCTTTCCTCTAATTATTCTCCAACAACACACAAGACTTCTAGTTTGTGATATCAGTATTCTATTTCCTAGTGAAGTAGAATTGGCTTGGAGCAATTCTTCAACAAAGGTTCTGTGAATTTTCCGCTGCTGTTAACAGGTACACGATTCTTGTTCCTGTTACTAATTTCTAACATTCATGAATTAGTAGATTAACGTATTAGGGAATACATGAATTGGTGGTAAATTCTAGATTAGTGTAGTGAATTCTTATTCATGTGTGTTTCTAGGGGTGTTCTTGGAAAACTAGAAAACCAAATCAAACTGAAGAAAAAAACCGACACGTTTTTGGTTTTAATTTTAAAGACCGACACAATTAGGTTTCTTTCTTAATTATCAGACACGCTAGTATTTCTATCTTAAAGCTTTATCCCCGAATGGGAGAGTCAAACTTGGACACTCAAGTCAGTAATATGCTTTTGGAGAATAAAGAAGGGAAGAAATACATTCATGTTCAGCCAAAACAAAAACTAATACTCCGTATTGAACAGACGTCCCCTTAAAAATTATTATATGGTAGTGTATAAACTGTTGGCAGTCTCTTCTAATTAAAGATACGAAAATATGAAAATAGGATCACCGTTATCCTATGTGGTACATAAATAAGATTTAACACACGGTCCCCGGACCTAATCCAAGAACGGTTTAGTGCCTAACACAAATGACCCCCAACCTACAACCTTGCCTATGGGTTAACTTGCTGCCAACCGAGTCATAACTTACGGCTCCGAGCTGTGTAGAATACAGGCCATGCCACGTCCTTGGCTGCCATGCCACGACCTTCTAAAGGAATAGAACGCACGTTCAACAACTTCCACAATAACTTCCGCGCAGATCAGGGAGAGAATATCGGCCCCAGACAAGATCATTTTCGTTTCGTTATACAAAGCTTTAGAATCCACTGTTTTGGAAGTGACCAAAAGCTACGCACACATAACATAGCAAGAATTTAAAAAGTATTATTCTTCTACCAAAAAGGAACAAAAAATACAACTATACAATCTTGATGAGTCATAGCATTTCATAAGTTTTGATGATTGACAAACGATTTAGGGATCAGGTCCTCTATGAGGTCCCACGAGAGTAATGCACGGTACTTAACAACTGTAAAGTTCTTTGCACTATTCACGCAGAACTGCAACACCACAGCAGTATGCATAATGGAAACTAAAAGCCCTTGAGCAGTCACTATTCATGGTTACATGTTTCTCACATGTTCTCTATTTGGTCTCATTTATACAACACGTTGGGCATTAGTTGACCTAACACTCGAAAATCCAAAAAGACATATTTGTCTCAAGTCAGCCGCCACCCCTATCAAGATGCTCTCAAGAACAAGCCTCAACGAGCCAAAGGACCAGATCCCTGAATTGAAGATGTTTTAAGTCCTTAGGTTGTTGAGTCTTTGTTTCTTTGTTCTATAAATTGTAAACCTACATTCCTTTGAGAAGGGCTGTTTGTAGGTATTTTCTTGTTCTTTGTTTTCAAACAGTGTGTTAACACTTTGGCTAGAGTTAGCCGTGGTAGTTGAATTCTCAGTGGCCGCTTGTGAAGTCTATCTTCATAGCTTTTGAGTCGTACACTAGGCTAGAGTTAGTCTAGGTGTATTAGTAAGTGGGTGGCTAGATTTAGTCACGGTGTTGAATTCTCAAAGGGTGCCTTTGAGTGGCACACTTGTCTAGAAATAGGCAAGGTGTATTAGTTGCTTAGCCTAGAGGAGTAAAAAGGGGTGAAGGTTGCGGAGTTGTTTGTGAGGGGAGATTAGTAGTCTAGATTCACCTACAATAGAGGTATTGTGAGAGGTAGAATTAGGAACTATTTCCGAGGACAAAAACTTGTAATCTTGCACTTTGCTTAATCTAGTGAAATTGAAATCCTACTAGTGTAGGTCGTGGTTTTCAATCCCTTGAGCAAAGAGTTTTCCACGTAAAACATCTTGTCTTATTTACCTTTCCGCACTTAACTGTTAAACAATTTAGGGACCTGGTCCCCTAGACTGTTTTGGTGGACGCATCGGTTCTATCAAATCTGCGTAGCCCTTTGTTATGAATATTGGTGCAGACTGCAGAACCATCTCTATTGGGGGTTGAAATGAAATAAGTGGGGAAATCTCTATCACTAACATTTGCCTCAAAGGAGTGGAACTCATGGCTAATTTAACCGATTTTGTGCCAAAGATCGAAAAGCATTGATCACCAATAATGTTCATCCCCATAATAGAAAACATTAAAAAAAAAAAAAAATATGTGCCTTGTGAGTCGCATTCTTTGTCTTAAAATTCTATATGTTGGATAGCTTAGAACATATATCAAATATTTCAAAATATGTTAAATAATTTGAAAACTGAGTCTAGTTAGGATTTTAATTCGATGTTTAGGCAGAACCTTTACAATTGGTAATTAAGAAAGGTAAACAAAATTCTGTACAAGGGCTAGAATTCTCTTAAGTCGTAAAGCTAATTAGGAAACTAGTCTGGAGTTTCAATGGAATGGAATATTTTACAATGGTCTTTAGTGCATTATGAACTTGATGGTTTGTGTAATTCAATAACAGCATAGTACAGACATTTTTTGGGTGCAAAAACGTCCTTTGAATTAATTCTTATAGAATCATTCAACACAGCGGCTTATGAACTTAACAAATATGTACCAATTTTTTTTCCTTTTCGTTTACAAAATATGCTATTTAAAGATATTTAGAAAAGAGTCAGTTATGACGATGTGAATTTAAAAATCCTATGCATGCAGTGATGGTGACCTTTTATATTTTCTATATAAAAGTTGTTTTTCTAGGAACCATGAATGTCCAGTTGTTGAGGGGGGATTGACAGATCATATCCATTCTCATAGTTCTCACTTATATCACTCTGATCCATCAGATGATTGGCTTACTACTAAAAACAAGCTATTTACCTACGCGGGTTACCGAGGGACAAATTTGATGTCACTATTCCGAGTCTTTCTTGCCACGGCGTCCTTCGGTAAAGTCAAATATTTTAATTTTTAATTATTTTTAAAGATCTTGAGGACATCCCTCGGTAAATTATTTGACTTTTTTAAAGTCAACATTTAATTGACTATACGGGGACTCTATCGGTACATAATAAAAAACAAATTAAAATTTCCGAGAGAGACCCTCGGTAATATAAATATAAATATTTTGAATTTCTTTTTTCCGTGCATCGAGGGACACCATCGTATGTTAATAAAAAATAAATGAAAATTAAATAAAATGTCGAGGGAGTCTCTCTCGATAGAGTAGATATAATTATTTTGAGTTTTCTTTTTGAAATTACCGAGGGATGTCTCTTGGTAAATTAAATATGTAAAATTGAGTATTTAATAAATAATTATTTTATATTTTTTAAATAAAAAATAGCGATGGTGTCAATTGGTAAGTCCCTCGGTAATTGTTTAAAGTTTTTTTTTCTTTTTTTCAGTTATATTACATTTCTAGAC
>NC_081344.1:65808214-65816316 GCF_029784015.1 Lycium ferocissimum
TAGAACAGCAAAAAAAGGATTCAAAAAAAAATTTTCTTAAGGGAGTATCGAGTCTAGGATACAAAGGATGGTACCTTTTGTTAGCATGAGTTAGGAAATTATTTGATTTCCTTTTATGAGTAGATTTGTTTTCAATTGTAAATCAAGTAGAATATTACGCCAGTTGATTATTAGCATATTATTTTGGATTGTAAATATCTTCTCATATCTTTGTAACCCTATATATTGTACAGATAATTCATAATGAAAGGTATTCTATTCCACCTATTTGATTTGGTATCGGGAGAAATGTTGCTTCTCTGATTATTATCTTCTTCTTTTTATCCCAAATTTGGTATACCATGGGTGACTCCTCTAAAAATACAAGCATTGTTCCAGAACCTATAGCCATTCCTTTTGGTGTGAAACTCAATGGCAAGAATTATTCTCTTTGGTCTCAAGTTGTTGAGATGTTTGTTGCATGTCGTGGAAAATTGGGATACTTGTCAAGAACAATTAAAGAGCCTCCCACCAGTGATTCCACATATGAAAAGTGGAGTATGGATAATGTTATTGTTAAAAGTTGGCTCGTCTGTGCCATGAAACCCGACATTATGAGTTTATTTGTTCGTCTAGCGACGACCAAGAGTATTTGGGACACCGTGTCTTAAACATATTACGAAGGGGCTAATAGATCAGTTATTGATGATCTCTCTTGTCAAGCAATGTGTATGAAACAAGAGGGAAAATTATTTCCCACATACTTTGCAGATTTGCACAAAATATGGCAGGAATTGGATTATCGTAAGCCAATCTCTTTCACACAACCTGATGTTGTGTTACGCCTCTCATCCCCATTGTAAGAGACTTATGGTTTCCTAGTTGGGTATGCCCATGGAATGGAGATCTGTACCCGAATTTTGGGATACTAAGTATTTTACCCCATGTACAGTGGTACTAGCAGTTGTTCCTTGCAATTTATAGTACTAGAAGTTGAACAGACCGAATCGACGCAGGCTGAGCTGATTCAGGAAAGCTTGCAGACATCAGACATCATCGACGGACCTTCGATCATGTCGACGGACCATCAATATTTTTCTGCAACTTTTGATCTACAGGTGTAGATCGGCGAAACGAGTCGACGAGCCGTCGATCTGTGCCGTCGATATGACTCTAAAGTTTCTAATCTATAGAAGTTGCTCGATGGAGCAAGTTGAAGGACCGTCGACGGGTCATCGACCCGCTTGTCAAACGCGCATGTGGAACTTTCCAGTTCCAGATATAAATAAGTGATTCCATGACCTATTCTTCATTTTTTTTCATTATTATCAGACCAAGAAAACCCTTAAAAGTTTTATCTTAACATATTCCATTAAATTAGTGAAGATTTAGCAAAATCTAAGCCCGTAAACCCGAGCTAGTAAAGAAGAAAGACTATTCCTAGGGTTTCTTCAATGTGGTTGAGCTTTGAAGTTAGAGTTGAAGTTTGATTATTGGGACCCTAGACCCTTTAAGAGTTTTGAGCTTGGAAGGAGAACGTTTAGTCGTTAAGAAGACGTAAAGGTATGTTAAGACTATCCCCTTTCCTTCTAAGGCATGATTCCATAGTTGTCAGCCTACACATGGCATCCTGTTGCTTCCGTTCAAGCGCTAGAAGTTCATAATTTTCGTGGATTAACTTTTGTGATATTTATTAATGATCCTTATGATGATAATTCTGTGCTATGGCTCCCACACGATTTTTTATTGCTTTTACTTTTAAAATGCTAGAGCCCATGATTCCCAAGGTCCTCATGATGGTGTTGATGAGTGTTCATTGTGATCACGATTGCTATGATAATTCCCCTTCGAGAGATACCAAAGCCCAAAAGTTTAGATGTTGTTATGATATGATCGAGCTTACCATATGAATTCGATTACATTCTTTACAATTAGCCTCATATTATGTTAATGTTCCTTCAAGTGAGACATGATAGGGATGATGATTATGATAATGATTTTGATTCTAGAAATGCCAAGTTTAAAGTTCGTAATGTTCTCATAATACCATTGAGCTCGTCATAAGATTTCCATTCGTATTCATCATTGTTGATCTCATCTTCTGTAATCGTTCCTTCAAGGTGAGATAAAGACATAACTCCTTTATTCCGGATCCATCTAAGATGTTTGATGTGTTCTATTACTAGAAATGCTAGAACTTATGACTTTCAAGATTCTTAAGATGTCATCGATAAAAGCCCTTTATAGAAATGATAATAAAGATAATGATGATGACGTTTCCATAGTAGAATTGGTGGTTTACCAACTTTCTATCACCCTAATAGTGTTGTAATGTTCTCTTGGATATTCATGTAGATCATGTTGTATGTAGCTGTATTGTGATGTCGAGCCTTGATATGGCCGAATACGGATAATGTCGAGACTTGATATGGCCGAATACGGATAATGTCGAGCCTTGGTATGGCCGAATATAGATAATGTCGAGCCTTGTTACGGCCGGATAAGGATACTGTCGAGCCTTGCCATGGCCGGATACGAAAAATGCCGAATCTATATGATCATATATGGTACCATGATATGTATATGTATGTGCATGAAATGATTCCTTGGAATAAGTAAATAAGTATGAATGACACCGAACTCATATGGTCGGGTACGGTACTATATATATGTGTATAAAATGGAAGATTCCATTAGGAAAAGGGCCGATAAGTATGATGAATGCCTCAAGAGGTATAGATGGTCTTTCTATCTTATGCTATCCTTCATGTTTTTATCATATTACTGTTCATTCCTTACATACTCAGTACATTGTTCGTACTAATGTCCTTTTGTTTGTGAACGCTGCGTTCATGCCCGCAAGTAAGCTAGAAGAAAGATCGGACCCTAGGTGATTTGTCAGTGATTGTACTGGAGCGCTCCACTTACTTCGGAGTCGCAATTTATCCGTATATTCCTTTCGTGTATATTTGGGGGCATTACGGGGTCCTGTCCCGTCCTTATGATTCCATCTTCCAGTAGAGGCTCGTGGATACATATGTGTGGGTAGTAGATGTTATATGATCTATTCAGTGTAAATTCTGTATGTCATTTTTTAGCCTTGTGGGCTTATGTGTGTGTGTATATATATATATATATATTGAGAAGTAAGTGAAGGTGTTTTCTTAGTAAGCTTTGTGTTGAGAATGGTATATGTTCTGGTTGAGTTGATGATAAGTTTGGCCAGTGGTACTCCATAGGCTAGCTCTAGGTACCTGTCATGGCCCTCTAGATGGGTCGTGACATGTTGTTAATGCCCAACTAAAGGAAATTGAATAGGCTGGTTTGGATAATATTTCTGATCGTGTCTGAAGTGATATTCTTCACACAAATCCTTTTCCCAATCCAGAATCTACTTTTGCTATGGTTCGAAGTGAAGAACAACTGAGGAACACGATGTTAAACAATAATACAGATCTCAGTATGGCTATGGCAGCAAAGGCTTCTTTGACCCAAAATCAAAATTACCATTCAAAAGCTCATCGCAATGGTGAAAAAGGTTGTACTCATTGCGGCAATCCTAAACATGTTATTCAAAATTGTTTTAAATTAAATGGCTATCCATATTGGTAGGATGGTTTAAATGAAAAAAAGTCTCGAGAACGGTGAAATCGAAAGGATGGTGACAAAAATGATGGGAAAGCTGTTGTAATGGTTTCATCTAGCACATCACTGTCAACTACTGGAACGACTTTGGTTTCAACCGAAATTGGTGATCCTGATTTACATATACCTAGCCACTCATCAGGTAATATTGGATCAACATTCATTAATATGGATTCTGATAAAGATACCAGATAGGTTATTGACTCCGGAGCCACGGATCACATGACCTTTGATCAGTCACTTCTACGGGCTCCTAATAAACCACACCGTTCACATGTGTCCAATGCAAATGGTGTATCATCGCCAGTTACTAGCGCTGGAACTGTTGTTGTAACACCCTCCTTATTGCGCAGCTTACATTATTTGTTCCTTCACTATCACATAATCTTTTGTTTGTGTTTCAAGTAACTCAACAATTAAATTGTTTGGTATTAATGTATTCTCATTTTTGCATTTTTCAGGACCTCAACAGCAAGGAGATTATTGGGCGTGGTACTAAAAGAGGGGGGCTTTATTATGTGGACGATATATGTCATGGTGTTGTTCTAACAACTCAAGGTTTCTCTTCTGCTAAAAAACACCAAATATGGAAGTGGCATCGAAGATTTGGTCATGCTTCTTTTGCCTACATTAAGCACTTATTTCCATCTTTGTTTACAGATTGCGCATCTCTCGGATTTTCATTGTGATGTTTGTGTATTAGCTAAAAGTCATCGTGCTACTTATCCTTTAAGTACTAGTAAGGTGACTGAGCTATTTGCATTGATTCACTCTGACGTGTGGGGTCCTTCTCCAGTTTCTACTTCATCTGGATATCGTCGGTTTGTAATCTTTGTTGATGATTTTAGTCGTATGACATGGCTTTATCTAATGAAGAACAAAAGTGATGTTGTTGAATGCTTTCTCTCATTTCATAAGATGCTACAAACTCAATTTTCACCCAAAATAAAAGTTCTTAGGTCAGATAATGGTGGAGAATTTGTTAATCAAGTTTTGCAGTCTTATCTCCAAAATCATGGCATCATTCATGAAACAACATGCTCTTTTACACCTCAGCAAAATGGTGTAGTAGAAAGAAAAAATCGTCATATATTGGAAGTCACACGTGCATGTTTGATTAGTTCTCATATGCAACCTGCATCTTGGGAGGATGCTATTTTGTATGCTGTTTATTAATAAATCGCGTACCTAGTAGTATTCTCCATTTTAAGACTCCCTTATATCAACTCTCCAGTTGTTTTAAACTCTCATCCACCTTAAACTTGGAACTTCGAGTTTTTGGGTGTGTTGTTTTTATTCATCTCCCTAAACACAAACATACCAAACTTGATCCATGTGCATTACGATGTGTCTCTGTTAGCTATTTGCCTCATAAAAAAGGCTACAAATTTTATCATCCTCCTACCAAAAGTTGTACATGACTATGGATGTTACTTTTTCTGAGACAGAGATGTATTTCTCTCCGGAGATATCCAATTCTTCTCTTTAGGGGGAGAATAAGGTTGAAGAGTAGAATTGGATAGTGTTACTACCTGATAATAGTGGTACAACTTCAGATAATTCATGGCTTAGTTCAATAACTACGGACCATGGTATTCTCGACCAAGCAATTCAATAAGAAAGTGAAGAATTCCCCTCTCCAGTATCTATAGTACCCACCAATGATGCTCCTTCTGATGATGTTCCTGAGGTATGTGTGGATTCTGAGGAAATTATTACTAATAATTTAATTGATGACACTACACCAGTGGTTCCTAGTGATGATAACAGGAATAGGTATCAGTTAGCTCCTCGGACCAATCGAGGGAGAGCACCAGAGAGATACTCCCCTGATAATGCAAAGGAAGTCAAATATCCTATTTCTCATTATGTTTCCAGCGGACACTTACCAAGCGCTATCCAAGGTTTTGTGAATCAGATGTCATCGGCGAAAATCCCTACAAGATTTGAAGAAGCATTGAATGATCCCAAATGGCAGAATCCATGAGTGAGGAGATGCGAGCACTAGAGAAAAAACAGACATGGGATAGCGTGACATTACCAAAAGGGAAGAAACCTGTCGGATGAAAATGGATATCGTGACATTACCAAAAGGGAAGAAACCTATCGGATTCAAATGGATTTTTTAGTGAAACACAAGCCAGATGGTTTGGTTGATCGATTCAAAGCAAGATTGGTTGCTCATGGCTTTACACAAACTTATGGTGTGGATTAGCAGGAGACTTTTGTGCCTGTGGCAAAGCTAAGTACTGTTCGTGTTCTATTATCTATAGCTGCTAATCTTGATTGGCCTTTATAGCAATATGATGTAAAGAGCGCATTTTTGGCATGGAGATTTATCTGAAGAAGTTTATATGAGCATGCCTCCTGTTACAACACTTCGGGCAATACAAATTTGGTGTGCAGGCTAAAAAAGGCATTGTATGGTTTGAAGCAATCGCCTAGAGCATGGTTTGGAAGGTTCCGACTAACAATGAAGAAATACGGCTATACTCAGAGGAACGCGGATCATTCCTTATTTTTTAAGAGACAAAATGGTAAGATAACTATTCTTATCATCTATGTTGATGAGATGATTGTTACTGGTGATGATGTTAATGAGATGACTAAATTGAAGACTTACTTGTCCTCTGAGTTTGAAATGAAAGATTTAGGTGGATTAAAGTATTTGTTGGGCATTGAAGTTATTTGGTCCAAAAGGGGAATATTTTTATCTCAGCACAAATATGTTCTTGATTTGTTAAAAGACACTAGTATGTTAGGTTGTCAACCTAGTGATACACCGATTGAACCAAATCATAGCTTTGAGGAACTTTCTGATCAAGCTCCTACTAACAAAGCAAGATATCAAAGACTTGTGGGACGCTTGATATACTTATCAATACACGACCAGCTATTACTTAGGCAGCCAATGTGGTAAGTCGCTTTATGCATAATCCAAGTGAAGTTCATATGAATGCGGTTATTAGAATTTTGCGGTACATGAAGTCTCCACCAGGAAGAGGCCTCATGTTCTCTAAGAATCACCATGCAAAAATTATGGGTTATTGTGATTCAGATTGGGGTGCAAAAGGAGAAAGATGACGCTCAACAACCGGGTATTTCACTTTTGTTGGAGGTAACCTGGTTACTTGGAAGAGTAAAAAACAGAAGGTTGTCTCGTTTTCTAGTGTTGAAGTTGAATACAGAGCAATGGTCAAAGGTATCCAAGAATTATTGTGGTTGAAACGGCTTATGAAGAAGTTTGGTTTTTCGCTCGATGAACCTATGAAGTTGTTTTGCGATAATCAGTCAGCTATTAAAATTGCAGAAAACCCAATTCAACATGATCATACTAAACATGTGGAGATTGATTCGTAATTTCATATATGAGAAGTTTGAGGATAAAACAATTGAAGTTCCATATGTGAAGACCTTAGCAGCTGGCTGATGTTTTGACTAAAGTTGTATCCAGACAAGCCTTTAATAACTCACTTGTCATGATGGGCATACATGCTATTTATGCTCCATCTTGAGGGGGAGCGTTAGCATGAGTTAGGAAATTATTTGATTTCCTTTTATGAGTAGATTTGTTTTCAATTGTAAATCAAGTAGAATATTCTGTGGGATTGTATTAGCATATTATTTAGGATTGTAAATATCTTCTCGTATCTTTGTAATCCTATATATTGTACAGCTAATTCATAATGAAAGGCATTCTATTCCACCCATTTGAGTTTCACAGCAAAGGTATTCAATGTGGAGTTGGAGGGTGGTTTAAAAAGTTTTGACACAGAATGTGAGATACTTCGAACCCTTCGCCATAGAAATCTGACCAAAGTCATAACAAGCTGCTCCAACACTGATTTCAAAGCCCTAGTGTTGGGATACATGCCCAATGGGACACTTTATAAATGGTTATACTCTCACAACTTGTTCTTGAACATATTACAGAGATTAGATGTAATGATAGATGTTTCATCTGCAATGGACTATCTCCACAATGGCTACTCAATAGTTGTGATGCATTGTGACTTGAAGCCAAGCAATGTCTTGCTAGATCAAGAAATGGTTGGCCATGTGAGTGATTTTGGCATTGCAAATTGTTAGGTGCAGGGGAATATAAGTCAAATCTTAAGAGATCAGAAAGAATCGCTTTTAATGTTAAACTTGGAGTTTAGTTTTTTGACCGGCTGATTTTTATTTTTATTGTATATATGTTAGAATTATTTCATTGCTTACGGGCAGATGGAAATTTGTTTTGTAAAGATGGCCAGATAATCTTTTCAATATACTATATTATTGTATTATTCATTTGAACAATTTGTGCACTGAAGGTTATAAATTTTGCATTACTAATATGAATGAATTTTTTTCTCTTCTATCGTCGTTTTGTAGAAGTCAAACCACTGCAAAAGTTCGTCTACATCGATTCTTTCATTTTTATGGTTAATGTTATGTTTCGGTTTTTGTATTGTGTTGTGATATACGATTAGGAG
>NC_081344.1:65816416-65822509 GCF_029784015.1 Lycium ferocissimum
GGGAATCACTTCCCTTTTCCGCCCCCCAGTCCGTTTTAAACATTTCTAGCATGCAACTTCATGGTACAATTCCTCTACACCTTGGAAACCTCTCATTTCTCGTCTCCCTCGACATCAGTAACAACACTTTCCATGGAGATTTGCCAGAAGAGTTGGCTCATTTGCAGAGATTGAGATTGATTAAAGTCGGAAGCAATAACTTCAGAGGAGCCATTCCATCATTTTTAAGTTTGTTACCAAGCTTACACTTAATGAACCTCTCGAGCAACCAATTTTCAGGAGGAATTCCTTCGTCCCTTTCCAATCTAACGATGATACGTTGATCTTGGGCGGAAATTTTCTCGATCGAAGGAGAGATCCCTGGGGAACTCGGTGATCTTCGTTACTTGACTCTCCTAAACCTGCAAATTAATCAGCTTACCGGCTCCATACCACCATCAATCTTCAACATTACAACAATGCAAGCAATGTCTCTTTCCGGCAACAATCTTATTGGAAAGCTTCCGACAACTATATGTGACCATCTTCCAAACTTGAAAGAGCTTTACCTCTCAAACAACTCCCTAGATGGACTTATTCCAGCAAACCTGGAGAAATGCAGAAAGCTTCAAATCTTGTCACTGTCATCCAATGAGTTTATTGGAATTGTACCAAGAGAGCTAGCCAACTTAACAGCTCTTATAGTACTAGATTTTGCATATATGCATTTGGAAGGTATGATATTTCCTTTCAAGAGATGAAATTTTCTTCCTTTTCTCTCTTTCGTCAAACAATACAGTATTTTGAATATTTGGAATAGGTGTCAAATTGTTAAAATGGAAAAAGCTCAAATATGTCATCGAAATATCCAAAATGTCTCATATATCCACTCATTAATAGTTGGGCTCATTTATGCCATGATCGTGTGAAATGGCTCATCTATGCCACTTACCGTTAACAACTGAAATGGCTAGTTTTAAAATACCAGATTTTACACGTGGCCTCCAATTATAGGTCCACGACACCAACTTAAACTAGCCCAAATAAAATTAAACCAAATGCAGAGAATAAAATTAAAACCCGACCCAGACCCGACCCACCCAAAACCGCCTTCAAATCCTATTGCCATTTTCTGCACAATTTCTTGTGTAATTTACCACCTTTAAGGAAGGCACGACCTTTGTACAGAAATCTGTCAAAAAGCCTTTATACATTCCTTCCTCCGTGTGTTTTGGTATCAAAGTATAAATTTTCAGTAAAATTTCCTTAATTTTCTTCTTCACGTGATCTATGTTATTTCAATAAGGTCATTTTGCCATACTATTTTAGCCACAATGGCCTAAATGGGGTAAATTCATATGACTATTTAGGTCAAATTTAATAATTTATGCTTACTTAATGTCATTTCTATCTTTTCTTCTCAAAGTTTATCTCAATTTAAAATTGTACAATAAAGGTTATGATGATTTTTCCATAAGTGTGGCCAAATTTGGGTCAAATTGATGTGGCAATCTAGCAATTCTCATGTTATTTTCCCTTCAATGCATAATATGGACAGTTGACTCTCTCTTTCTCATGGTTTGTGGATATTTTAGTTTTTCAAAGGAGATGCAGATACATGGGGAAATGTTAAAGAAATGTGATATAAGTAACAGAAATATTATGCTTGATCTGTTTTATTTTCTTATCTTAATAGAAACATCATGCTTGTTGTGTGCGTGTTTTCGGATGAGGGAAATAAGAATAGGAATTTGGGTTAAAAGGATTCTAGGTGGGTTGGGTTATAATTTTATTTGGGCTGGTTTAAGTTGGTTGCATGGACCTCTAATTGGAGGCCACATTAAAATCTGGTATTTTAAAACCAGACATTCGAGTTGTTAACGGTAAGTGGCATGGATGGGCCGCTTTGGTAAGGGCGATGGCATAAATGGCTGTTATTATCGAGTAGCGTAAATACGCGGGTGGATAGTTCGATGGCCTATTTGAGCTTTTTCCCTTGTTAAAATGAGAAGGAAAAAGAAAACGAGAAAATGTGGGGTGTAAAGTGCGAAAGGAGCGTTTAGACATACAACAAATTTTTTGGAATGAGGGCTCTGTTCTCCCATTATCAGCATAGTTTGGAACTATTTTACTTTTGGCTCCTTCCACATTCTTAAGTTAACGTGTTTTTAAAAGTTCACTTTTAATATTTCAGAGTAAATACTTACCTTTTTTCATAATACTAGTTTTTGGACATGCTAATTAGTATAAACTTTTCAAATAATAGAAGTAAAAGAAAAGCATGTGATACGAATGGATCTTGCTTAAGACTTTCTTATAATCTTGCTTAAGACTTTCTTATAAAGGACATTCTTAATGTATTTATGTTTCATAAATGGTCCAGTTTTTACATGATTTCTCATTAACTAATTATGTTGAGTTCGGTTAAAACTATTGAGAACTATTCCTTTTCTACTCATTGGAGAAAAGTTTCTTTTTTTCATTTCTACACTGTATAAACAAATGGTTGGAGATGATGAAAGAAAAGGCTATCAGATTACCAAAGCACTCGTAAAAAGTAACTGGCAGTGGTACGTTAACTGCTAGCATAGATAATCTAATAAAATAATTGAATAAAATGAAATGATTAAGGAGATTTGTATTATTGATCCAAACTAATTTTATGCATAGTTAGATTGATTGATATATTGATTTAGTAATTTTCAATAGTACAGATGGAGTTGTATAACATATTCATTTCGATAATTTGTTCGTGAGTGACGAAGAACCATGTGGGATATTATAACACAACTCTGGGCTGTTGTAGCTTGCTTAGTTCTAGTCTTCTTTTGGTAACACTGCCTGGTCCATCTGGTACTTATACATTTCCTCAAATTGACAGGAGAGATACCAGTGGAGCTTGGTAATCTTAAGAAATTACAGCAACTGAGTTTCTTTCAGAATGAGTTAACTGGTTCCATCCCTGCAAGCATTTTTAACGTGTCAACACTGCAGAAATTAGAACTTTCATTCAACAAGTTTTCAGGTACTCTACCTTCAGATTTAGGTCGTGGAATGCCCAACCTAGAAAGATTTATTTGTGCAAAAAATAATTTGAGTGGTTTTATCTCTGCTTCAATCTCGAATTCTTCGCAACTCAGATTTCTTGATCTCCCATACAACAGTTTCACAGGTCCGATTCCTAATTCACTTGGTACCTTAGAATACCTTGAGTATCTGAACTTGGGCATGAATCATTTCTTCAGCGATTCAACATTGAGCTTCCTAACATCATTAACAAAGCAGGAATCTAAGATCACTAACGTTTGGTGATAATCCATTGGATGGTGTTTTGCCTGCATCTGTTGGTAATTTATCTGACTCTTTACGATTATTTGAAGGAAGGCATTGTAAACTTAAGGGCATCATTCCTCAAGATATTGTCAATCTTACTAGTCTAACAAGGATGAGTCTGTTTAACAATGAGTTAACTGGACATATTCCAAAAACTGTCCATGGCATGTTTAGCCTTCAAGAACTTTACCTAGTTAGCAACAAGATAGAAGGAACCATACCAGATGTTATCTGCAAGTTAGAGAATCTTGGTGCATTAGGCTTGTCGAGAAATCGATTTTCGGTTCCGTGCCACCATGTAGGGAATGTTACCCGGCTTAAGGTATCTTTATCTAGCTTACAACATGTTGAATTCAAGCTTACCTGAAAGCTTGGGAGGCCTTCGCGATCTCATAGAATTCAATATTTCATCCAATTTATTGAGTGGGAAAATTCCTCTGGAGATTGGAAATTTAAAGGCTGCAATACTCATTGATTTGTCAAAAAATAATTTTTTAAAGGTAAGATTCCTATCACTCTAGGGGGTCTAGAAAAATTGATTAATCTTTCTTTGGCACATAATAGATTAGATGGTCATATTCCAAATTCACTTGGCAAAATGTTGACGTTGGAATTCTTGGATTTGTGCTATAACAATCTTAGTGGTGAAATTCCAAAATCTTTAGAAGCTCTTGTGTATCTTAAATACTTGAACTTCTCATTCAATAAACTTAGTGGACAGATTCCCACTAGTGGTTATTTTGCAAATACCACAAGTCAATCTTTCTTGTCCAATGATGCACTCTGTGGTGACTCCCGGTTTAACGTGAAACCATGTGTCGTCAATCTTCCATAGAAAAGGCATTCTTGGTTTCGTACATCATTTTGGGAGTAAGTTTATTATTTCTTGTACTAGCCCTCACATATGTATTTTTAAGATTGCGAAGGACGAAGAAGAATATAGGTCAAGCAGATGTGTCTTTGTTAAAAGGGCACGAAAGAATTTCCTATTATGAACTGGAACAGGCAACAAATGGATTCGATGAAAGCAACTTGCTTGGTAATGGGAGTTTCAGCATGGTCTACAAAGGGATACTTAAGGATGGTACCCTTTTCGCAGTAAAGGTCTTCAATGTGCAATTGGAGGGTGCATTCAACGAGTTTGACACGATGTGAGATACTTGAAACCTTCGCCACGAAATGCGATCAAAGTCATAACAAGCTGCTGACCACGATTTTAAGGCCCTAGCGTTGGAATACATGCTTGATAGGACACTTGATAAATGGTTATACTCTCGCAACTTTGTTCGTGAATTTATTGCGGAGATTAGATATAATGATAGATGTTGGATCGGCAATGGACTATCTCCATAATGGTTGTTCAATACATATTGGTGCATTCGACTTAAAGCCAAACAATGTCTTGCTAGATCAAAGAAATGGTTGGTCGTATCGGTGATTTTGGCATTGCAAAATTGTTAGGTACGGGGAAGGCTTTGTTCAAACAAGGACAATTGCAACTATTGGATATATTGCTCCGGTACATTAGAAATTTTAAAAGTTTTCATATTTTTTAAATACTCAAATAATTCTTTTCCCTACATATAGATTGATTTATTAGTTTTAGCATATTCCACGATAACTAGGAAGGTCTTCTGAACATTTTTCACCATGATTGCAGAGTATGGACAAGATGGAATAGTATCGACGAGCTGCGATGTTTATAGTTTTGGCATCCTGATGATGGAGACATTCACAAGAACAAAACCAAGTGATGAAATATTTACTGGAGACTTGAGCATACAACGTTGGGTTAGTGATTCCTTCCTAAGTGAAATTCATAACGTGGTGGATTCTAATTTGGTACAGCCATGGGATGAACAAATCGATGCAAAGATGCAATGTTTGTCATCTATCATGGAATTAACAGCTTGAGCTGCACTTTAGCGACACCAGATGCAAGAATTAGCATGAAGATTCTCTTTCAACACTTAGAAGATTAGGTTCCGTTTGTTAGTAGTCGGCACTAGATGGAATGAGACTGTACTCTTGTATGTTATTTGATTACCTATACTAGTTACATTAAACTTTCAATTTTGCACAATTATTTAAGTGTGTTTAATCACGGTTATAGTAACTCGTTTCTTTATACATGTAGTCCTGATGATATATGGAAGTTGAAACTGAGAAGTATATGGTTGTTATGTTGCCAATGACTAATTCACTACTAAAAAATCCTGATTTACCTAGGGAATTTACCGAGGGACGTCCATCGATAAACAGGATTTACCGAGGGACACCATCGGTACTAGGCTCGTAGGGAATTTGACCCTTGGTAAATAATACCGAGGGACACTCTCGGCAAATACCGATGGAGACCCTCACACGTCCCTCGGTACTTCCTTCCATCGTCTTACAAGCAAAATTAAATATACCGAGGGACGACTCTCGATACTTAAAAAATATATATAATATTGATATATCATTTCGAGGGACAGCAATCGGTATATTACTTTTAATCAAATTAAATTTTTAAATACACCGAGGGACAACCCTCGATAAATATAAATATTTAACAATTATATTTTTCATTTTGCGAGGAATGTCCTTGAGTAAAGCTAAATGAAAAGCACTTTGATATTTGAAAAATGAGGACGTCCCTCGGCCCCCGAAAATGGGGGATTTACAATTAAAGTTCCGGGGGGCAGCGGAATCCCCAAAATTTCCAATATTTTTGGGAAGCATTGCCTATTTTCAACCAAAAAAAAAAATCGGTTTCAAAAGAACGGGGAAAAGCATCCA
>NC_081344.1:65822609-65840381 GCF_029784015.1 Lycium ferocissimum
TTTTAAATTAAGATTGGGTTTGGGGGTTTAAATTTTTACAAAAATTAAAATTTCAAAGATTTATTTATTAGTAAAAATTTTATTTTTTTTAAAAATTATATTTGGTAGGCTTAATTATTTATCAGTGCAATACATGTTTGTTTTTGTAACTCTTTTATGTATTTCCCTAAAATAAGTATCTTTCTCCCACTTACCCACAATCTTTTTTTTTCAAGAATATTTTTACTCTCACTATCAAATTTATTTTCTTCCTACCTTTTCTCTTTCTCTCTCATTGCATCTCTAGTCTTTTAAATTGATTTCTATCACTCTGCAGTTATTTTCTCCCTCACCCCTCTCTTCACCCAGCGAGGCTCCAAGACGCGGCTTCACAAGTTAATAGCGATGGCGTTAATCTCCTTGATTCCTCTCAAAGAAGAATGTTGGAATTAACTCCGGTTGAAGATATTAGAAAGAAAGTTGTCGTTAGAAGAACTAATTGAAATTGGATACATAATACGCGAGAAAAGTGCCAAGGCCTTCCCTCTTTTGTTGTTCTAGTTGCTAGACTTCTATCAAAGATAGAAAGATCTAGAGATTGTTGGGAAAAGTTTGAGGTAAATTTGAGTTCAAAACGATTAATGGACTTAGTAGATCTGATTATCATAATTTACATCCCACTCGAAGTCATCCCACGCCTCTAACTAGTCCAATGGAAAGTCTTTATCTCTGGATAACGTTCTTTTTGTAGCAATACGAGACGACACGCTTCTTTCCCATGAGAGCACCATTGATGAGAGTTGTGAGTTTTAAATACTTTCTACACGAGAGAGTATTTGATAAAAAATGTTTCGGTATATATTTCAATGTATTTACGTGTATTAACAAACGGTATATTTTAGTATATTATTTATTTATTTCAATGTATTTATATTTTTTTGGTGTAAATATAGTGAATGTTTCAAATATAGGAAGCGATTTTTACTACACTTTGTTTTTGCGATTTTTGTCTTATTTTGTATTTTGATGTATTTACGCATTTTGTATTTCTAATTTATGAAATGAGTTTACATTATATTTCATTGTATTGATTGTATATACGCATACTACATTTTTATATATCTTAAACAATCAACCATATTTCATTATATTTCAATGTATATTTTTCAATGATAAAAGTTGAGAGAGATACGTAAGCTTTTATGGAAGAACAGCAGTTATGCATGATTTATGGGAAGGTTTAAATTGAATCCCATAATATATTTTTTTTAAAATGTTCCATAAATAAGGCACGATTTTACTCTTGATGATTTATGTGAAATATGATTGATTTAATTTGACTTACTATTTAAAAAGGAAAAGAATATTATGTTCCCGAAATATAGACTATTTTTTTCTCTTAGAATTTAAAAAAAAAAATGTTCCAAAAATAGAGTCTAAATTTACTCTAACGTGTTTTGTATTTCTACTCGTATTTCGCTATATTTCAACGTATTTCAAAAATGCGATACAACCGAAATACGTGCAAAAATATGAATTGTAAATCTTCAACTTATAGCTATAACTAGTTAGAAGCTATTAAAAGGTAGCTATTTGTGTAAGTTTTACTTTATTTATTGGGATGGGTTATAATTTTATTTGGGCTGGTTTAAGTTGGTTGCATGGACCTCTAATTGGAGGCCACATTAAAATCTGGTATTTTAAAACCAGACATTCGAGTTGTTAACGGTAAGTGGCATGGATGGGCCGCTTTGGTAAGGGCGATGGCATAAATGAGCTCAACTATTAACAAGTGACATAAATACACCATTTCAGATAGTTCGATGGCCTATTTGAGCTTTTTCCCTTGTTAAAATGAGAAGGAAAAAGAAAACGAGAAAATGTGGGGTGTAAAGTGCGAAAGGAGCGTTTAGACATACAACAAATTTTTAAGGAATGAGGGCTCTGTTCTCCCATTATCAGCACAGTTTGCAACTATTTTACTTTTGGCTCCTTCCACATTCTTAAGTTAACGTGTTTTTAAAAGTTTACTTTTAATATTTCAGAGTAAATACTTACCTTTTTTCATAATACTAGTTTTTGGACATGCTAATTAGTATAAACTTTTCAAATAATAGAAGTAAAAGAAAAGCATGTGATACGAATGGATCTTGCTTAAGACTTTCTTATAAAGGACATTCTTGATGTATTTATGTTTCATAAATGGTCCAGTTTTTACATGATTTCTCATTAACTAATTATGTTGAGTTCGCCTAAAACTATTGAGAACTTTTCCTTTTCTACTCATTGGAAAAAAGTTGCTTTTTTTCATTTCTACACTGTATAAACAAATGGTTGGAGCTGATGAAAGAAAAGGCTATCAGATTACCAAAGCACTCGTAAAAAGTAACTGGCAGTGGTACGTTAACTGCTAGCATAGATAATCTAATAAAATAATTGAATAAAATGAAATGATTAAGGAGATTTATATTGTTGATCCAAACTAATTTTATGCATAGTTAGATTGATTGATATATTGATTTAGTAATTTTCAATAGTATAGATGGAGTTGTATAACATATTCACTTCAATAGTTCAGATGGAGTTGTATAACATATTCATTTCGATAATTTGTTCATGAGTGACGAAGAACCATGGGGATATTATAACACAACTCTGGGTTATTGTAGCTTGCTTAGTTCTAGTCTTCTTTTGGAAACACTGCCTGGTCCATCTGGTACTTATACATTTCCTCAAATTGACAGGAGAGATACCAGTGGAGCTCGGTAATCTTAAGAAATTACAGAGACTGAATTGCTTTCAGAATGAGTTAACTGGTTCCATCCCTCCAAGCATTTTCAACGTGTCAACACTGCAGATATTAGCACTTTCATTCAACAAGTTTTCAGGTACTCTACCTTCAGATTTAGGTCGTGGAATGCCCAACCTAGAAGTATTTTTTGTGCAGTAAATAATCTTAGTGGTTTTATCTCTGCTTCAATCTCAAATTATTCTTAACTCAGAATACTTGATCTCCCATACAACAGTTTCACAGGTCCGATTCCTAATTCACTTGGTAACTTAGAATACCTTGAGTATCTGAACTTGGGCATGAATCATTTCTTCAGCGATTCAACATTGAGCTTCCTAACATCATTAACAAACTGTAGGAATCTAAGATCACTAACGTTTGATGATAATCCATTGGATGGTGTTTTGCCTGCATCTGTTGGTAATTTATCTGACTCTTTACAATCATTTGAAGGAAACCATTGTAAACTTAAGGGCATCATTCCTCAAGATATTGGCAATCTTACTGGTCTAACAAGGATGAGTTTGTTTAACAATGAGTTAACTGGACATATTCCAAAAGCATCATGGCATGTTTAGCCTTCAAGAACTTTACCTAGATAGCAACAAGATAGAAGGAACCATACCAGATGTTATCTGCAAGTTAGAGAATCTTGGTGCATTAGGCTTGTCAGGAAATCAGTTTTCTGGTTCCGTGCCACCATGCTTAGGGAATGTTACCAGCTTAAGGTATCTTTTTCTAGCTTACAACAGGCTGAATTCAAGGTTACCTGCAAGCTTGGGGAGCCTTCAAGATCTCATAGAATTCGATGTTTCATCCAATTTTTTGAGTGGGAAAATCCCCCAGGAGATTGGAAATTTAAAGGCTGCAATACTCATTGATTTGTCAAAAAATAAATTTTCTGGAAACATTCCTAGCACTCTAGGGGGTCTAGACAAATTGATTAATCTTTCTTTGGCACATAATAGATTAGATGGGCCTATTCCAAATTCATTTGGCAAAATGTTGGCGTTGGAATTCTTGGATTTGTGCTATAACAATCTTAGTGGTGAAATTCCAAAATCTTTAGAAGCTCTTGTGTATCTCAAATACCTGAACTTCTCATTCAATAAACTTAGTGGAGAGATTCCCACTGGTGGTTATTTTGCAAATACCACAAGTCAATCTTTCTTGTCCAATGATGCACTCTGTGGTGACTCCCGGTTTAACGTGAAACCATGTGTCATCCAATCTTCCATGAGGAAAAAGGCATTCTTGGTTTCGTACATCATTTTGGGAGTAGGTCTGTTATTTCTTGTACTAGCCCTCACATATGTATTTTTAAGATTGCGAAGGACGAAGAAGAATATAGGTCAAACGGAGATGTGTCTTTGTAAAAGGGCACGAAAGAATTTCCTATTATGAACTGGAACAGGCAACAAACGGATTCGATGAAAGCAACTTGCTTGGTAATGGGAGTTTCAGCATGGTCTACAAAGGGATACTTAAGGATGGTACCCTTTTCGCAGTAAAGGTCTTCAATGTGCAATTGGAGGGTGCATTCAACAATTTTGACACAGAATGTGAGATACTTCGAAACCTTCGCCACAGAAATCTGATCAAAGTCATAACAAGCTGCTCCAACCCTGATTTTAAGGCCCTAGCGTTGGAATACATGCCCAATGGGACACTTGATAAATGGTTATACTCTCACAACTTGTTCATGAATTTATTGCAGAGATTAGATATAATGATAGATGTTGGATCAGCAATGGACTATCTCCATAATGGTTGTTCAATACCTGTGGTGCATTCTGACTTGAAGCCAAACAATGTCTTGCTAGATCAAGAAATGGTTGGTCATGTCAGTGATTTTGGCATTGCAAAATTGTTAGGTACAGGGAAGGATTTTGTTCAAACAAGGACAATTGCAACTATTGGATATATTGCTCCAGGTATATTAGAAATTTTAAAAGTTTTCATATTTTTTAAATACTCAAATAATTCTTTTCCCTACATATAGATTGATTCTATTAGTTTTAGCATATTCCACGATAACTAGGAAGGTCTTCTGATCATTTTTCACCATGATTGCAGAGTATGGACAAGATGGAATAGTATCGATGAGCTGCGATGTTTATAGTTTTGGCATCCTGATGATGGAGACATTCACAAGAACAAAACCAAGTGATGAAATATTTACTGGAGACTTGAGCATACAACGTTGGGTTAGTGATTCCTTCCCAAGTGAAATTCATAACGTGGTGGATTCTAATTTGGTACAGCCATGGGATGAACAAATCGACGCAAAGATGCAATGTTTGTCATCTATCATGGAATTAGCTTTGAGCTGCACTTTAGCGACACCAAATGCAAGAATTAGCATGAAAGATTCTCTTTCAACACTTAAGAAGATTAGGTTCCAGTTTGTTAGTAGTCGGCACTAGATGGAATGAGACTGTCTACTCTTGTATGTTATTTGATTACCTATACTAGTTACATTAAACTTTCAATTTTGCACAATTATTTAAGTGTGTTTAATCACGGTTATAGGAACTCGTTTCTTTATACATGTAGTCCTGATGATATATGGAAGTTGAAACTGAGAAGTATATGGTTGTTATGTTGCCAATGACTAAGCCAATCATCTGTTGGATCAGAGTGATATAAGTGAGAACTATGAGAATGGACATGATCTGTCAATCCCCCCTCAACAACTGGACATTCATGGTTCCTAGAAAAACAACTTTTATGTAGAAAATATAAAGGTCACCATCACTGCATGCATAGGATTTTTAAATTCACATCGTCATAACTGACTCTTTTCTAAATATCTTTAAATAGCATATCTTGTAAACGAAAAGGAAAAAAATTGGTACATATAATTTGTTAAGTTCATAAGCCGCTGTGTTGAATGATTCTATAAGAATTAATTCAAAGGACGTTTTTGCGCCCAAAAAATGTCTGTACTATGCTGTTATTGAATTACACAAACCATCAAGTTCATAATGCACTAAAGACCATTGTAAAATATTCCATTCCATTGAAATTCCAGACTAGTTTCCTAATTAGCTTTACGACTTAAGAGAATTCTAGCCCTTGTACAGAATTTTGTTTACATTTCTTAAATACCAATTGTAAAGGTTCGGCCTAAACATCGAATTAAAATCCTAAGTAGACTCAGTTTTCAAATTATTTAACATATTTTGAAATATTTGATATATGTTCTAAGCTATCCAACATATAGAATTTTAAGACAAAGAATGCGACTCACAAGGCACATAATTTTTTTTTTTTTTTTAATGTTTTCTGTTA
Organism: Lycium ferocissimum; assembly: GCF_029784015.1. NCBI lineage: Eukaryota > Viridiplantae > Streptophyta > Magnoliopsida > Solanales > Solanaceae > Lycium > Lycium ferocissimum. The sequence goes on from NC_081344.1 coordinate 65,828,674, forward strand.
TGGGGATGAACATTATTGGTGATCAATGCTTTTCGATCTTTAGCACAAAATCGGTTAAATTAGCCATGAGTTCCACTCCTTTGAGGCAAATGTTAATGATAGAGATTTCCCCAATTATTTCATTTCAACCCCCAACAGAGATGGTTCTGTAGTCTGCACCAATATTCATAACAAAGGGCTAAGCAGATTTGATAGAACCGATGTGTCCACCAAAACAGTCTAGGGGATCAGGTCCCTAAACTGTTTAACAGTTAAGTGCGGAAAGGTAAATAAGACAAGATGTTTTGCGTGGAAAACTCCTTGCTCAAGGGATTAAAAATCACGACCTACACTATTAGGATTTCAATTTCACTAGATTAAGCAAAGTGCAAGATTACAAGTTTTTGTCCTCGGAAATAGTTCCTAATTCTACCCCTCACAATACCTCTATTGTAGGTGAATCTAGACTACTAATCTCCCCTCACAACCAACTCCGCAACCTTCACCCCTTTTTACTCCTCTAGGCTGAGCAACTAGTACACCTTGCCTATTTCTAGACAAGTGTGCCACTCAAAGGCACCCTTTGAGAATTCAACACCGTGACTAAATCTAGCCACCCACTTACTAATACACCTAGACTAACTCTAGTCTAGTGTACGACTCAAAAGCTTGTGAAGATAGACTTCTTACAAGCAGCCCTTGAGAATTCAACCACCACGGCTAACTCTAGCCAAAATGTTAACACACTGTTTGAAAACAAAGAACAAGAAAATACCTACAAACAGCCCTTCTCAAAGGAATGTAGGTTTACAATTTATAGAACACAGAAACAAAGACTCAACAACCTAAGGACTTAAAACATCTTCAATTCAGGGATCTGGTCCTTTGGCTCGTTGAGGCTTGTTCTTGAGCGCATCTTGATAGGGGTGGCTGCTGATTTGAGACAAATATGTCTGTTTGGATTTTCAAGTGTTAGGTCAACTAATGCCCAACGTGTTGTATAAATGAGACCAAATAGAGAACATGTGAGAAACATGTGACCATGAATAAGTATTTCTCAAGGGCTTTTAGTTTCCATTATGCATACGAAATTGTGCTGCGATTCTAGCGTGAATAGTGTAGCAACTTTACTTTTGTTAAGTACTGTGCATTACTCTTGTGGGACCTGATAGAGGACCTGATCCCTAAATCGTTTGTCAATCATCAAAACTTATGAAATGCTATGACTCATCAAGATTGTATAGTTGTATTTTTTGTTCCTTTTTGGTAGAAGAACAATACTTTTTAAATTCTTGCTATGTTATGTGTGCGTAGCTTTTGGTCACTTCCAAAACAGTGGATTCTAAAGCTTTGTATAACGAAACGAAAATGATCTTGTTTGGGGCCGATATTCTCTCCCTGATCTTCGCGGAAGTTATTGTGGAAGTTGTTGAACGTGCGTTCTATTCCTTTAGAAGGTCGTGGCGTGGCAGCCAAGGCCGTGGCATGGCCTGTATTCTACATAGCTCGGAGCCGTAAGTTATGACTCGGTTGGCAGCAAGTTAACCCATAGGCAGGGTTGTAGGCTGGGGGTCATCCTGTGTGGGTCATTTGTGTTAGGCACTAAACCGTTCTTGGATTAGGTCCGGGGACCGTGTGTTAAATCTTATTTATGTACCACATAGGATAACGGTGATCCTATTTTCATATTTTCGTATCTTTAATTAGAAGAGACTGCCAACAGTTTATACACTACCATATAATAATTTTTAAGGGGACGTCTGTTCAATACGGAGTATTAGTTTTTGTTTTGGCTGAACATGAATGTATTTCTTCCCTTCTTTATTCTCCAAAAGCATATTACTGACTTGAGTGTCCAAGTTTGACTCTCCCATTCGGGGATAAATCTTTAAGATAGAAATACTAGCGTGTCTGATAATTAAGAAAGAAACCTAATTGTGTCGGTTTTTAAAATTAAAACCAAAACCAAACCAAAAACATGTCGGTTTTTTTCTTCAGTTTGATTTGGTTTTCTAGTTTTCCAAGAACACCCCTAGAAACACACATGAATAAGAATTCACTAAACTAATCTAGAATTTACCACCAATTCATGTATTCCCTAATACGTTAATCTACTGATTCATGAATGTTAGAAATTATGCGCTCTGTGGTGACTCCCGGTTTGATGTGAAACCATGCTTAACCAAATCTACAAAGAAGTCCAGAAGAAAAAGATTACTACTTACAAGTTTATATATTCTATTAGGGATTGGATCAGTCTCCGCGTTGGCTGTTACATATGTGGTGTTAAGATTGAGAAAGGCAAAGAAGAATGCAAGTCAAGCAGATGTGTCTCTAGTAAAAGGCCATGAAAGAATTTCTTATTATGAACTTGAACAAGCAACAGAAGGATTCAATGAAAGCAACTTGCTAGGTAAAGGGAGTTTCAAAGATGGTCTACAAAGAGATACTTAAGGATGGTACACTTTTGGCAGCAAAGGTCTTCAATGTGCAATTGGAAGGTGCATTCAAAAGTTTTGAAACAGAATGTGAGATACTATGAAACCTTCGCACAAAAATCGACAAAGTCGAACAAGTCATCTCAACCCCGATTTTAAGGCCCTAGTCTTTGGAATACATGCCCAATAGGACACTTGATAAATGGTTATACTCTCACAACTTGTTCTTGAACTTATTGCAGAGATTAGATATAATGATAGATGTTGCATCTGCAATGGACTATCTCCACAATGGCTATTCAACACATGTGGTGCATTGTGACTTGAAGCCAAGCAATGTCTTGCTAGATCAAGAAATGATTGGTCATGTTAGTGATTTTGGCATTGCAAAATTGTTAGGTACGCGGGAGGCTTTTGTTCAAACAAGGACAGTTGCAACCATTGGATATATTGCTCCAGGTAAATTAGAATTTTTTGGAGTTTTCTTATATCGTTAAATAATCAAAACAATTCTTTCCCCTAGATATGGATTGATACTCTCTGTTTTGGCATATTCCATTTTAACTAGGAAGTTTCTAAGATCATTTCTGATTGTGATTGCAGAGTATGGACAAGATGGAATAGTATCCACAAGCTGTGACGTTTACAGTTTTGGCATTCTGATGATGGAGACGTTTTCAAGAATGAGACCAAGTGATGAAATATTCTTGGAGAACTGAGCATACAACGTTGGATTAGTGATTCCTTCCCAAGTGGAATTCATAAGGTGGTGGATTCTAATTTGATACGAGCCAGGGATGAACAAATCGATGCAAAGATACAATGTCTGGTATCTATCATGGAATTAGCTTTGAGTTGCACTTTAGTGACACCTAATGCAAGAATTACCATGGAAGAGGCTCTTTCAACACTCAAAAAGATTAGGCTCCAGCTGGTTAGTAGTCGGCGCTAGGTGGAATCGGACCGTCCACTCTTGTATGTTATTTGATTACCTTATGCCTGCTATGTTAAGCTTTCAATTTTTTGCAAGTATTAAAGTGTGTTTAATCACGGTTATAGGAATCACGTTCATATCTCGATGGACCTGAATTTTCGAAAGAAACAATATTTCCAGTTATCAGGCTATAGCTCTCAATAGGTCCTCTTATGGAAACATTTTTCACGGATTTCAGGTTTGATGTCAAAAGAAGAACTATAGCAGTTTCAAGCAATATTTACTCCAATTCAAAGGAAACCCAATGCAGGGTACTCATGGACTCACAATTGCAGCGAAAATTGATGAGAGCTATATTTTAAGAATGTCCAAGACAACAAGAGAATGGTTAAGACTTCAGAACTTAGAATTACAGCTTCTCTTAATAAAATAGGAACAAAAGTTAAAAACAAGAGAATCACATAAAATTGAAAAAGAAAATCTACTAGTAACGATATTTTCTCAAGCATAAGCATCAACTTCTAAATTTAATACTGAGAATGGAAAAAAGGTGTCAATATACTCTAGCAATAAGAAAGGGAAGAAGGGGGAAGCAGAAGCACAAAATTTAATTTGTGTAATAAACTATGATGGGGGGCAGAAAAAGTTACAGGGGCAGGCACTGTAAAACCTTGTCCAGATGAAAGTAAAAATCCGCTCATGGAAAATCAGGGGTCTAAACGACAAGAATTAAAGAAGCACTCTAGCTTCACTAGTTCATAAGTGGAAGGCTGGTATTGTTTGCCTCCAGGAGATAAAAATGGAGTCTTTTTCGGCAAGTTTGGCACATAAACTAAGTGGTTAAAGAGGGGTAACTTTCATTCTTCGGGACAAAAAAGTGTGGAAGTGCACTGACTATCATCAAGGCTGCTATACAATCGCCTGCATAAAAGGAATTCAAAGCAATAAAAAATGCACTACTTTTGAAGGATGCGATACTCATCCGTTAACATTTTTGAAGAGTCCGAGCACATAGTTCTATATCATGGAATCAGAGCCCTGTGTAACCATCTATGATCTCTGATCTATCTCTGTTTCTACTTTTCCGTGAAATCTGTCTTTATTTTACTTTTCTTCCAGAAATCTGCTACGCGTCATACATTTTGTCGAACAATATCAAGAGTTACTTCTTGATTCTTGAGTTAACTTGCTTGTTGTATAACCTGATTTAGGTACTAAAACTACAACTGCTGAAATTCTCATTGCTCTCCATGACACTTCGACACGTTTGACAAATATGGTACTGTTTAGCAAGGAAAACTGGGTAAAAGATATATCAAAATTTACAGATGATCCAACAGCCAAGTGGCCATGCCTCAGAACTCAAACAGTATGAGCATGAAGATTATAGTTAGCAAAAGTAAGTAAAAAGTTTTGTATGCAGAAGCCGGGTTGGAGCTCGTAGACCTCCTTTTCAGTTTCCTAGCATTAAAGGGGCTGTTGTAAAGCTTCTATGTCGCAACTCAAAACTTGATTGCATAGACAATTTGTAAAAGTTGCTGATACTTTGAGTTCACGAAACTATATTAAATCAGAAGAGTGCAAAAATAGACTACTCTCTCAAAATTGTATTCACAAGCATAGCTCTTATTAATCAATTGAAGGTGTCAACCAGTGACTTGAAGGAGCGCACTGTAATCGTCGGAAAGGATGAGTTATGCTTCCTTTAGTTTCTGTTGCTTGAATATTAGGATTAGAGGTGGATCCATGATTTTAATGGTCTTTGGAACATCCAGGAATATATATTTTGTAATTTTTTAAGCATATGAGGAGGGTCCTCTGGAAGAATATCTCCCTTTATTTTTTAAGCATCTGAAGCAGGGTCATTTGAAGGCAACCCTTCCTCCACCACTACAGTCTCAAATTGAATAATAGAAAATGGAAAGAAATTTATACAAGCGACATCATTAGTTAGGATTAAGTTTTTATCATGGTACCTTTACTCAAGGCTCATTGCTTTCTAGGAGTCTTCAACTCTTGTCAAAGATTTATGTGCCAATAGAAACTACAGAGAAACTCTAAACTTTCTTATTGTTATTTTTAATTTAGTCTTATAATACTGGACATAGATGACCACAAATAGAGCAATATGGATATTGAAGATTCATGTAGTTGATCCCTCTTGCTTAGGATTGAGACGTTATAAAAAATAAAAAAAAATAAAAAAAAGGAAAGGGAGAAAAGAATGGCCGGTAGGGAAGGTTGACACCTTCTAAACATGTTAAATCAGCTAAGCACAAAGAAGAAAGATTCTGCAAAGTTAAGTGACTTTTGGAAGACAAACCAAAGTTGAGTGACCCTTCTAACTCCTCCTTTTTCGCCATATAGCTATTGATCATCATAGTATGAAGTGCATCTTGCACCCCATAAGTTTTTGCTTATATACAAATTTGATTGGTTTGTAGACATTATTGGATTGAGACGGGCTTCAATGAATCAGAAATAAATGTGCTTACCAATTTTTTGACTAAATTCAAAATTTGATGAGTTTATTAGAATTGATAAAATTAGGCATTCATACTAAATTTCTGAGGAAGAAGCAAGAAATGTAGCTGTCATTTTGGACCCAAAGTCTCCAACAGGAGAAACTGTTAACAGGAAAGGATACTTGAAAGGGCCAGCAACATTTATGAAAATGGATAATTTTCTAGTCTCTCCTTTTTCGAGTTAGAAGCTTGGATGTTCACTCAACTGTGGGTAAATTGCCACCATAGTCACTCAACTTTGTTTTGTCTTCCAAAAGTCACTCAACTTTGAGTTAGAAGTTTGAATGATCACTCAACTTTGGGTAATTAGTCACTCAACTTTGGTTTATCTTCCAAAAGTCACTCAACTTTTACTAGTTAGCTTCAATGGTCATTTTAGCCGGAAATATAATTTTCGGTACCTATTTAATGACGTGGTAGATATTAATTTTAAAAAAAATATTTTTTAAAAATTAATCTTAATATGTAAATTTATTTAGGATCCAATGCATCATAATTAATTGCATAAAATACTAAATTTTAGAATATTATTCATCATTAATACATAATTATAATGAACATACAAATATATAAAAATTTAGAGTGAAAAAGCAACTTAAAGACAATGTTGAGTGACCATTGAAGCTTCTAACTCCTCCTTTTTCCCCCCTACCTCGAGCATAGCTCTACACAATCAATTGAAGGTGCCAACTGTTAGTGAGAAGCGCACTGTAATTGTCAGTAATGATGAGGTATGCCTTCCTTTAATTTGAGTTGCTTAAATATTAGGACCAGTGGCGGTGCCAATCGCCATATAGATATTTGATCATCATGGTATGCAAGTGTTCATCTTGCACCCTTTAAGTTTTTGCTTATTTACAAAGTTGCTTGGTTTCTAAGACATTATTGGATTGAGACGGTCTTACATGGAGGGACGTGGACAGCGTTGCTTCTTGTAGCCGACCCCAATCTGTTGGATTGAGGTATAATTGTTGTTATTGTACTAAATTGCACCGTATCATTGATTGTGCTTATACATACTAGTGACCATAGGCTATAAAAACGATACTTTTTTTTCTTTTTTTGCCTAGGGAACAGTGGTGATGCCATACCATCTGGCTAGTGGTGGCAAAAGAAACCTATAACCAGGCAATCTGTAACTAAGAATGTGGTTTTAGAAACTAGTTACCGATTGCCTATTTTTACCTTAGTATAGATTCATGTTTCTTAGTGTAGAGTCATTTTTCTCAAGTGCAATTCTGTTTGTTCTTCCTATAAATCAATGAGAAAATTCTGTTGCCCTTGTTCCTGTTAGTTGAATATGAACACACTTACTACAAATCTTGAATCCATGTCTTAATTCGAGTAGCCGATACGAAATCAAAAAGCTGTTGAATATATCTAGATCTAGAAATGAATCAGCAGAAATCTCTTCATTTTAGAACTTTAGGAAATTATTCTCCTTTTGTAAATGGTGTACTTACCCATCTTTTTTGATTCCTCTCTGAATGATATTCAAAATTTTATCAGTTTATTAGAAATGATAAAATTAGGCTTTCATAGTATATTTCAATCTATATACAGTCAAAACTCTCTATAACAACATCGTTGGGTCCGAAATTATTCAGCTGTTATAGAGAATGACTGTTATACACCTATAACAGCATTGCCATTTAAATAATATTTAGCTGTTATAGGCAAAAAAGATGCATAAAATCTAATTTTCATATTTAATTGCCAAATTCTAAGCTTAATCACGCTTTGTACAACAAAGGAAAATCATTTAATGATGAAAATATATACAGTCAGACCTCTCTATAACTAAGACCCGTATATAACAACACCTCTCTATAGCAGCTAACTTTTTTCGGAACCGATTTTTTATGTTATATTTTACTTCTATAATAACATTTTACCTATAACAAGAACAACAACTCTATAACGATCTTTTTTGTAAACTTACCCCCCATATAACAATTATCTTCTTTTTTTGGTAATATAATAAATCATCTTTAAAAAATAGAATATCTATGATTACCAATAATAAGTGTAGAGATTTTGACAAAATATTTGATCATTTAATACACTATTACAACAAAAAAATATTATATGAATATATATATATATTTTCATCATTAAATGATTTCCTTCATTGTACAAAGTGTGATTAAGCTTAGAATTTGGCAATTAAAAATGAAAATTAGATTTTATGCATCTTTTTTGCCTATAACAGCTAAATATTATTTAAATGGCGGTGTTATAGGTGTATAATGTAATACCATTCTCTATAACGGTTAAAAATTTGACCCAACGATGTTGTTATAGAGAGGTTTGACTGCATATTCATATAATATTTTTTTTGTTATAATAGTGTACTAAATGATCAACTATTTTGTCAAAATCTCTACACTTATTATTGATAATCATAGATATTCTATTTTTTAAAGATGATTTATTATTATATTACTAAAAAAAGAAGATAAATTAAGTATCTGAAGGGTAGTTTACAAAGAACAGCGTCTTGTTATAAAAGTTGAAGTTTGATCGTTATTGGTGAAATGTTGTTATAGAGTAGAAATATAACATAAAAAATCGGTTAAAAAAAGTGAGTTGCTATAGAGTAGGTTTGTTATATCTTGGTCGTTATAGAGAATATACTGACTGTATATTCACTTCAAAGTACTGACAGTACTCATGGTAAAAATTTCCGGCATTCCGATTATTTTTCAAGAAGAAGACACGACCTATTGAATTTCAAGTATTTGATTTCACCTCTAAAATACAAAGATTTCTTTTACATTTCAGGAAAAAGTATCCATCTAAGCGCGATTTAAGGATAATTCGGGAAAACGTCAAGGACTACTCGCTTATTTTTGAGTGGGAAAAGGATGTGTAACGTGTAATGCAACACACAAGTTAGCTGAAAGAAAGGACTTCCAATTTGATTTTTTTTTGGCACATCTCATAAAGGGAATAGAATTCATTGTCCATAAGTTGTTATATACTATAATTTTAACTTGGTACTTAAGACATTTCTTCATTTATTTGTAAGTTTGGGCTCGTACTGACATTACTATTACTAATTGATAAATTTGATAAAATTCATATCCATAAAATAAAGGAAGGGGTAATTCTCTCATGGTAAATAATTTTGTCGTTTCAATTATTTCTCAAAAAGAAAAGACTTGCTCTGTTGAATTTTAAGTATTTGATTTCACCCTAAAATACAAAGATTTATCTTATATTTCAAAAACGGAAAAGGGCCAAAATTACCCCTAAAACTATTCGAAATAGACCACATATACACTCCGTTTGATTTTGAGACCAAATATACCCTCGCCGTCACTCCAGCAGACCACTACCCCTCTTCTTAACAGACCCGGTTGGATGCTGACAGGGCAATCCTACATGGAAAAAATTGCCACATGGCCATCCACATTGACTCTGGCGTGGATTAAACCCTCCCCATTCCATTTAAATCAACAGTGGAGCTCCAACTCCATAATAGAACCTAAATTTTCGAAAAAACCTATCTTTGCTTTGTACTCCCCAATTAGTGTTTCAAACAAGGAAAATAGTAATGATTATTTTTAACACCAAATTAGTACTCCCCCATTTGTGTTTCAGACAACATGGGCTGCACATGGAGATGATTTTTGTAATTTAATTATTTAAAAATTCCGCGCGAATAAAATATTTGTGAACATATAAAATGTTTCCTTATTTTGTAAATTTAGTCAAGATAAAAGAAATAAACAATATCATGCATACCCATATAAAATTAAATTTATAAATCAACTGAATCACACATATAAATCATTTCATTTATAATTACCTTTTTACTAAAATACTCAAGATCGTTTCTTTTCCTATTTTTATGTACATGTTAAACATAATCCTTTTTATGGACTTGCCACGTACAAAATCTCTAATTTCACGAAATATACTGATAATTATGTATTTTTTATATTAGTACCACGCAATTCATTTGCGAACCAGGCCTTGCCACTTTTGTGCATTTTGCTCTTTTACCTACAACTCTGTTTGAGTCTTTGCTTAGTCCATCCTCCATCACCTCCAATCTTGGAGTAACAAATGGAAAGACCAGCAGAACATGCCATGTGATGCACAATTATGCTGTAACTTTTTTTGACATAAAAGACTCCATTCGCCTAGGACCACTGTCAAGTAGGGGCGGGCATTCCGCCGGTTCAGTTTTAGAAAGTTCGGTTCGATTTTCGATTTGGTAAAAGTTAAAACTGAAACCAAACCAAATTTATTTCGGTTCGATTTGATTTTTTTGAAATTTGGTTCGGTTTATTCTGGTTTGGTTTTTGGTTTTGGGCATTTTCATGATAGGTTTTTTGAAGGTGTGGTAACTGTGTTTGTATCGTTCAATTGCCTTTAATTTCCAAATTGTAAATATTCTCACTAAGCTTCTATTTTATTTTCACCAAGAAATGCATCTAATATCTTGTGCAATGACCTTCTCCAACCTATATTAAAAGCCTTTCACTATGAAGAAGATTAGCAGCACAATTTGTTGCACCAGGCAACAATTTTCCTCTACAAATGTTTGTACTTATTGCTTCCTTAAGTGATAAATTATATTTTGTGGGTAGTGTTTCGGACTGATTAGTACTACTTCCAATATTTTGTCATGTTAGGTTGAAATCAACTAAATTTTTTGTGGTGAGCCTTCAAGTTCACGATTAAATTAAGTGCGAACTCTGTTCTGTTCTGTTCTCATTTCCTGGTATTGGATGCCTAAAATCATCAAAGAATTGGGGCAAATTGAACTGCAAACCGCGGAAAACAGTGTGTCCGTGTGACAAGAAAAACAATCAATATAATAAACCAATAATTACCTAAATTGACTGATGATTTGGCATAATCACAATACTTCCACTCTGTTTGATTTGCTGAAGAATTTTATCACCGCGAACACACTGGTGGAATCAAGAACAGATGTGGGCTAATCAAGAAAGGATTATTGGATCGTAAGAAATATTTCTAAATAATTTAGCCCATGTTGATGCATTCTACAAAAGCATTGCAACATCCACAACTCCAAGAGGTAAATGAGATCAGAAATAACATACATATATATAAGTTCGAGAAGTCGGTTTTATCAGGTTTTTTCTTGAGAAAACCAAGAACAAAATTCAAAAACTATAAGTCCGACGGAAAAATCGAACAAACCGCAGCGAAAAAATCTAGAATTTCAGTTCGGTCGGTTTTGTCCCGGTTTTGTCCCGGTTTAATATTATCAATAAGCCAACTAAGATCATAGAAAAATATGTAAATTTAAAAATAGTGCCTAACAGTGCAAATGCAAATCACTTTTAACTACAGTGCGACCCAACCAAACTTTTGAAAAGTTTTAACTTGTTTATTCAGACTTGAAGAATGTTTTGCATAATGCCATACATTTAACAACTTCCCCTGTCGAGAAGTTAATTGACACTATTAGCTAAAAGACAATTCCAGAGACTGACTAAAAACAGTATACAATGGATTTGAAATGGTTAAATAAATCTTCTAAGATCATTGCTTTGCATTCTATATCAATTCTTGTTTAGCTCAACAAGTAATAAAGAGAAATCTACTTGTCATAAAGTTATGGATAGAAGTTGCAATCTTCTCTTTGCTCTAGCAGCTTTCATTTTGCTTCATCACAATATTTCACTTGCTAGTGTTTCTAATATTAGCACCGATGAAGTTGCTCTTCTTTGCACCGAAATCACACATTTCTTCTCCTCATAACATCTTACAAAGCAGCTGAGATCCTCTTCCGGCCAATATGCGAGTGGATCGAATCCTTGGCTCATACAATCGATCCTTGCTTTAAAC